>NC_041393.1:776394701-776443921 GCF_002162155.2 Triticum dicoccoides
TGATGTCCTTCTTTTCTGTTCTAGGGCTTGTTGAGCTGTGCCCTCAACATTAACCCTTGTGGATCCTGTTGTGTGTGTGAACTTGGTGTGTGTGGGTTTGCGTGTGTGTGTGGACCTTGTGGATTGTTGGCTTGGGCATGTGCTTTATAATATAAAGCGGGGCGAAAGCCTTTTTCGGTATTAACATGTGGAAAACACTGGGGTAAAAATGAATAAATAAAAACACTTTACTTAGGTTTCCCATACACGATCCACTCTTGCCAGATTTGGGAAAATCAGATGGAGCATTTCCTTATCGGTCTGAGGTAAGATGTGACCGGGTACAACCTTTGTAATGTACACATGCTAACTGTTTGGCCCCACAATTCAATAAAATCAGCGCTTCGGATCTAGCCTTACCTCTCTCTGGGTGTGTACAGGAAGATATGATTTTGCACCAGAAAAGTCTTTCGTCCAAGGCTAACATATATTACTATGATGAATGTAGGTACCTCATTGTGATCGATGACGTATGGACCGTAGCAGCCTGGGATGCAATCTGGTCAACGCTACCACGCAATGACTGTAGCAGCAGAATCATTGTAACGACTCGGATAGATGCTGTTGCAAGGGTGTGCAGTGACGCTAGTGATGAAATCCATAAAATCAAACCTCTAGATCAATCAGACTCCAAGAAGCTATTCCTGAGCAGAGCATTTGGCTCAGTGAATGACTCTTGCCCCGAGGGCTTGAAAGAGGTTATGGAGAAAGTCTTGAAAAAATGTGGTGGGCTGCCATTGGCAATCATAAGTATTGCCAGCCTTTTGGCAAGCTACAGCTCGCCTGAAAGCAAACATATGTGGGAGACTGTTTTCAAATCAATTGGTTCACAGATGGACAGCCACCCTACCCTTGAGGGGATGAGACAAATAGTCACATTGAGCTTTGACCACCTGCCTCATCATCTCAAGCCTTGCATCATGTATCTTAGCATTTTCCCCGAGGACTATGTGATTGTCAAGGATCGGTTGTTGATGAGATGGATTGCTGAAGGGTTGGTGGCTGAGAAGCGGGGGTTGACATTGATGGAGGTAGCAGAATCCTACTTCAATGAGCTGGTGAGCAGAAGCATGATTGATAGGGCCTCTGACACTGGTGGAAAAACAGGCTTCCGTCCAGCCCCATAAGTCGCGAAGCTGTAGGAACCGCGACTAATGGGACCTTTAGTCGCGGTTCTGGAGGTGAACCGCGACCAAAGGCCTGGGCCCAGGGCGCTCGGTGGCCAGCTGGCGCACGTGAGGGTCTTTAGTCGCGGTTGGCGAGGACAACCGCGACTAAAGGCCTTCGGGCACCTTTAGTCACGGTTTGCCAGGCCAACCGCAACTAAAGCCCCTCCCCTATATATACCCATCCAGCAGCCAACACTTAGCCATTTGGAGCCATTCTCTTCACAAGTGGGTGTAGGTTTGCTTTTGGTTCCTCTTATGCACATAAGGTGTTTGATGAAATGCCCCAAGAGCATGAAACAAACATGACATGAAGTGTTGGAGCCACACTCCTCGATCGCGGTTAGCAACTTGATGAACCTTTGATGTGTCATTGATAAAATATGCATGTGTGCAGTTCATTGTTTAATTTATATTGTTTGTAGCTAGTTAGTTTAACAAATGCATGATGGTTAATTATATATTTTATATTATAATAATGCAGATGAATCGGCAATGGATGTACGGTAACCGACTCTCCGGCGAGTTCACTACGGGTTTGAAAGATTTCCTCGTAGTGGCTAATACGAACAAGCAGGGGGGTTTTGTTATCTGTCCATGTGTTATCTGTAAGAATCAGAAGGGTTACTCTTCCTCAAGAGATGTTCACATGCATCTGCTTCGGCACGGTTTCATGCCAAGCTATAATTGTTGGACCAAGCATGGAGAAAGAGGGGTTATAATGGAAGAAGATGAAGAAGGGGATGATTTCATCGATGAAAGCTATCTTGCTCATTTCGGTGATACTTTCATGGAGGATGCTGAAGGTGAAGGGGAAGGTGAAGAAGAGGCACGTGATGATCCCGTTGATGATCTTGGTCGGACCATTGCTGATGCACGGAGACGCTGCGAAACTGAAAAGGAGAGGGAGAATTTGGATCGCATGTTAGAGGATCACAGAAAGGCGCTGTACCCCGGATGCGATGATGGTCTGAAAAAGCTGGGCTGCACACTGGATTTGCTGAAATGGAAGGCAGAGGCAGGTGTAGCTGACTCGGCATTTTAAAACTTGCTGAAAATGTTGAAGAATATGTTTCCAAAGGATAACGAGTTGCCCGCCAGTACGTACGAAGCAAAGAAGGTTGTCTGCCCTCTAGGTTTAGAGGTTCTGAAGATACATGCATGCATCAACGACTGCATCCTCTACCGCGGTGAATACGAGAATTTGAATGAATGCCCGGTATGCACTGCATTGCGTTATAAGATCAGAGGCGATGACCCTGGTGACGATGTTGAGGGCCAGAAACCCAGGAAGAGGGTTCCCGCCAAGGTGATGTGGTATGCTCCTATAATACCACGGTTGAAACGTCTGTTCAGGAACAAAGAGCATGCCAAGTTGTTGCGATGGCACAAAGAGGACCGTAAGTCGGACGGGGAGTTGAGACACACCGCAGATGGAACGCAATGGAGAAAGATCGATAGATGGTTCAAAGATTTTGCAGCTGACGCAAGGAACATAAGATTTGCTCTAAGTACGGATGGCATGAATCCTTTTGGCGAGCAGAGCTCCAGCCATAGCTTTGATGCAGCAACCGAGAATGGGCAAAAGGTCACATATTATGGTTACATAGAGGAGATATGGGAACTTGACTATGGACCCTCCTTTAAGGTCCCTTTGTTCCGGTGCAAATGGTTCAAGCTAACAGGAGGTGGGGTAAAGGTGGACGAGCAATACGGAATGACAATGGTGGATTTCAACAATCTTGGTTACCTTGACGAACCATTCGTCCTTGCCAAAGATGTCGCTCAGGTTTTTTATTTGAAGGACATGAGTAGCAAACCGAGGAAACGGAAAGATAAGAAAACGATCAGTACATCATGCGATGATCCAAAGCGCCACATTGTTCTTTCAGGGAAAAGAAACATCGTGGGAGTGGAGGACAAGACAGACATGTCAGAAGATTATAATATGTTTGGTGAAATTCCGCCCTTCAAAGTGAACATTGACCCAAGCATTAAGTTAAATGATGAGGATGCTCCATGGATACGGCACAATCGTAAGCAAGCAGGGACACAAGGGAAGAATTGATATGTAATAATTTATTGTACCAAACTTTGTATTTGGTCGATGAACTGAATGATGTATCAAACCTTTTGTCAAACCTTCAAGGGGTTTTAAAATGAATTAGTTTTATTTTTCTGATTTTTTTGATATATAATTGTATTTTTAAGATTTTAAAATGAATTAGTTTTATGTTTTTGATTTTAAAAGGAAAAAGGAAGAAGAAGAAAGAAGGAAAAAGGAAGAAAAAAACAGAAGAAAAAAACAGAAGAAAAAAGGAAAAACAGAAGAAAAAAACAAACAGAAGAAAAACATAAGAAAAAAACAGAAGAAAAAAACAGAAGAAAAAAGGAAAAAGGAAAAAAGGAAATATGCCACCTACTGGGCCACCACGGCCTGAATACGACTAGAAACCCATTAAAGGGCCAGGATTCAGGCCCGCAGAAGGCCGAGTAGGCCCACAGGCACATAGTGACAGAATAGGCCCGTAAGCCTGCATTTGAGAGGAGCTCGAAGTGGTGAGCGCAGCCGCGCTTATAAACCACTGTCGAAGCCTCTCGGCTAGCGAGGTGGGACTAAACATCCCACCGCACCGCGCCAGTTCTAGCACAGACCTTTAGTCCCGGTTGGGGAGGCGGACCGCGACTAAAGGGTACCCTTTAGTCACGGTTGTTGTCCCCAACTGCGACTAAAGGGTCTTTCTGCGCGGGAACGGAAGCGGCGCCAAAATCCTTTAGTCCCGGTTGGGGAGGCGGACCGCAACTAAAGGGTACCTTTAGTCGCGGTCCGCCTCTCCAACCGCGACTAAAGGTGCGTCTATAAATACTGCACTTAGCAGTTTTGCCACTTCCCATTCTCCTCTCTCTCGACGCCGAAGCGCTGCCCCGACGCCGACGCCGAAGCCCTGCCCCGACGCCGACGCCGACGCCGAAGCCCTGCGCGTCGCCGCCCCCGTCCCCAGTGAGCGCCGCCTCCGCCCGTGCCCTGCCCTTGCCCGCCGCCCGTGCCTTGCGCCCTTGCCCGCCGCCCGCCGCCCGCCGCCCGCCGCCCGCTGGCCCTGCCTGCCGTCCTCCGCGCGCCGGCAGAAGAAGAAGAAGGAAGAAGAAAAAGGAAGAAGAAGAAGAAAGAAAAAGGAAAAAGGAAGAAGAAGAAAGAAGGAAGAAGAAAACAAAAGAAAAACAGAAGAAAAACAAGAAAAAGGAAGAAAAAAGGAAAAAGGAAGAAAAAAAGAAAAAGGAAGAAAACAACAGAAGAAAAAAAGAAAGAAGAAAAAAAAGGAAGAAGAAAAAAAGAAAGAAGAAAGAATATGTTTTGGAATTCATTAATATTTTTTTGTTTTGATGAATTTTTTTGTGTCTAATAAAATCAATTTTTTGAAATACACGAATAATTTTTAAATTCACGAATATGTCATGAATCAGTGAAAAAATTAAATACGTGAACTATTCTGAAATCCCTAAACATTTTTTGAATACACAATATGTTTTTATTCCTGTTTTTTCCACAAAATCATCAACATTTTTTGAAAACCTTTTTTTTTGCAAAATCACAATGTTTTTGTATCCATGAACATTTTATGATTCATTTTTTTGAATTCACATACATTTTATGATTTCTCAAATATCTTTTTTCATTGCTATATTTTGATATACTGAATTGTTTTAAAGATGAAAAGGATAAAAACAGGAAAAGAAAAAATGAAATGAAATGAAAAAGAAAAGAAAAAAGAGTGTGGCCAGCACCCCCCGCCCTGCACATGGCGAGGGGGGCGGCGATGTGCGCGGTGTTTTTTTAGGGATCGAGAGGGGACGGCGAGGGTTATAAATGTGTTGTCCTCGCCTCCCCTCTCCGTGACGCCGTCGTCTGCCGCCCCGTCTCGCGCTCTACCGCGACACCCTCTCCCACCCCTTCCTCGCCCCCTCCTTTTGCCACCGCCCTTTCGCCACCGCCACCGCCACCGCCCCCCTTCTTCACTTAATTAATTTGTTTTTACTACATGTTTTCAGGACTGATATAATGGCGGACGATAGAGCTGACCCGATTATGGACAACTGTGATCCGGACGGTGAAGCACATATGTTCGGCATCATAAACGGCGATATTCTATATGTGCCGACCGGAGAAGAAGAAGATGATATCTCTTCTTATCTGAACCTTGACGGTGAAGATGAAGGGCGCCGTCAGCAAGATGATGCCGAACAAACGTCGATAAACGACGATCTTCAAATGGAAGTAGCAACCACCTCCGGCGCCGAGGTATATATATACATTGAGCCTCTGGTGATACAAACTAACTGATTTGAATAAATATGTGTGTACTAACGCGCGCGACTCTTTCTTATTTTAGCCCTCGGCCGGATCGTCGAAACAATCGAGTACGTCGTCAAAGCGTGGCGCAACCAAGACGATGAAACAAGGAGAAACATGCACCATCGAGGTTGTCGACAGTGCAACCGGCAGGCCGCTGGAGCCCCGCAAGAACGCCACCAAGTTTGTCAGCCAATGCGGAGCCATTGTTAGAGACAACGTCTCGATCACCGTCCAGGAGTGGAATGAGCCAAAGAAGGCACGAATTGATGGTTTCACTTTTGTCGATAAGAGAACAAAAAAAGATTGCTTCAAGAAGCTTATGGAACATTTCGTTCTACCTCCTGAATACAACAAATTCGATGAGGAGGGTAACAAGATTGAGGAAAACAAGGAGAGGAGGAGGCTAGTCAAACAGTTCGCTCTTCATAAGATGGCCGACGCATTCCGGAAATTCAAGCAAAATCTAGTCCATGACTTTGTCAAGCAGAACAAGACTCCGGATTTCAAAGGACAATATGAGAAACTGAAACATGATTGGCCAGAATTTGTGAAGCAAAAGAAATCGGAGCAGTTCATTCAAATATCGAAAAAAATAAGGAAAATGCGGCTAAGAAGGAGTACAATCATGTTATGGGGCCAGGAGGGTATCGCATTTGGGTGCCTAGGTTGGAGAAGATGGAGAACGAGCTGACGGCGCGAGGAATCCGTCCAGGTACGGAGGGATGGGACCCAAGGGCCAAAAGCTGGTGGTACGGGCATGGGGGAACGCTGAACCCGGAGACAGGGGAGTGTGTTTACCGGGGCAAATTAATTAAACCCACCCAAGCCCTTATTAACGCAATGAGGGATGCTCAACAGGGGAAGATCAAGTTGAACAGAGAGAACGACACGCTGACAAAAGCCCTCGGGAATCCTGAACATGGAGGACGTGTACGAGGCATGGGGCACATTCCGTGGAAAATAGGGTTCCCCCAGAACGATGACCCGTACGGTTACAGAAGCCGTAAGAGAAAGATGGATCGGGAAGCAGATGTTGTGGCGCGGTTGGCATCGGAAATGGATGTGATGAAGAAAACCATGAGTGTACTAGTAGCCGAAAGAGATGCAGCTCGGGTGCAGCATGAAGATCATCCAGCGGATCTCGGAAGCCAGCAGCGGAGAAGCAGCGTGGCTTCCACGGAGGCCCCACCGGCTGGTGCAGATGCACCGACGATCGAAATTACTGCACCGGAGCCTCTGGTGGTCGAAATTACTGCACCGGAGCCTCTGGTGGTCGAAATTACTTCACCGGAGCCTCCTCGCTACCCCGTGGACGATATAAAGGAGATGAAAGAATGTCATCTGTATTATCCTATCGGGAACATGTCCATGAAGGTAGCCATTGGCAGTGCTTTACCATGTTTACCTGGAGCACTCCACCACAACAATCCCATTCAAGATGGCTATGCTCGTGTCACGGTGGAGGACATAGTCCAAGGGTTTGAGGACCTGGAGATTGACATTGCTACACCTGAAGGGGAGAAAAGACTTGGAGATGTCAAGCGCCATTTCATTCTATGGCAAAAGAAGTTTATCAAGTTTCCAGGCGAGGCGCCAAGGACAACAAGTCCACCCCCCTACGGTGGTGGTGGTGGCGGTGGCGGTGGTGGTGGTGGTGGTGGTGGTGGCGGTTCACCTACACCTCCGTCACGTCAGCCGACGCCGCCCCCCAGTCCACAACGTCCGGCGGGTGATCAGCCGCCGCCCCCCAGTCCTCGTCCGGCGGGTGATCAGACGCCGCCCCCCAATCCACCTCCGGCAAAGAAGCAGAAGCAGTCCTGGATTATTAACCCGGACCCTTATGTACCTAAGACCACAAAGGTACCGGAGCCATCACTGAAGCCTCTCCCCACAAGGCCTTGGGAACGTAGTGCCGAGGAAGTCGACGCGGCCGCGGCTACTGATTTGGAGAAATGGAAGGCGGACTGCAAGAAGAAAAGAGAGCCCGAGCCCAAGCCAGTATTTTCTGATGAGCAAAAGAAGTGGGCTAAGTCATTTTTGAGCACACCGTCCCAAGCCGCGAAGAATCTGCCTAACGACTATGCACGTGAACTTCGCAGGCAGGCACTCATGTTCAAGGAGAACAAAGAGCGGGAGAAGGCCGAAAGTAAAAAAAGCGGGAAACAAGTTGCCCAGCTCGGGGAACAAAGTAAACAATCGATTGCCCCGCTTATAGTGGAAGCCTTCTGTCCGGATGCCCCCGAGATCATACAAGCTGCGGCAGCACAGGGATTGACTGTAACGAGTGCCAGAGAACAAGCGGCCAACTTAGGTATTACTCTTCGTGAACTGTTAGGCCTTGATGAGGCGCCAGTGAAGGAGGTAGTAATTACATATGTCAAGAATGAGCCTCTCGTCGAGCCTGCGCAGGAAAAGGATCTACCTCCACAAATGAAAGGTCTGCTGAAATGGTACAAGGGTTACATAAAAAATAAAAACGCCAAAGAATATATTTATGCGGAAGTTAGACATGAGCATCACTTCAAACATTACTATGTACAAATTGAACTGAGTGAATTGTTCCAGCTTTTCAATCTGCGCGAGCTCGATAAATCTATCATCAGTTGCTACGTTCTGTAAGTGATTTATTAATTTCTACCCCATCTCGTTCATATTGCCTGCACTATATATATGTCCTAACTATATTGTTGTGTCCGCTATTATACATGCAGAATGAAGATTAAGGAATGCAGAGTAAGGAACATCCATGATGTTGGGTTCATTGACCCACACATCGTTAATGGACATGTGTTGGAGCGTCACCCCGCCGACGTGGAGGCAGACCTGTGGCACTTCCTTACAAAGCAGGAACTCAAAAGTGATATTCTATTTCCTTACCATTTTGAGTGAGTGTTTCTGTCTTGAGCACATTCTCTTTTGTTTACTCCATGCATGGTATGTGGCCGGCTAATCGATGAGTTATGCATGACGTACTGTGCATGTATCGTGTCCGCAGGTTCCACTGGATTCTGCTAGTAATTAAAGTTAACACCTCAGAATGTCTCGTCCACGACTCTGTGAATATGGATCCAAAGCTTTGGGGCGGCATGAGAAGAATGCTGCAGAAGTAATTATTTTCATTCATTTGCGCTCTATATCGATCGGCCTATTTCGTTCATTTCCTAATATCAAGTAACTAATTAATAACTCTCTTGTTCATTTAATTTTCTTTGCCTCGTAGGGTTTGGAGACGGTTCGTAGATACAAAGGTCGGTGAATTCAAAAAAGAGCCAGAATTCAAAATGTTAAAGGCTAAGAATGCTGGGGATATTCAGCCACCGGAGACCAATCTATGTGGATACTATGTCTGTGAGATGATCCGGAGATACACCTCTGAGCGGGTTCCGAGTGATACCAATGCTCAGAGGAATAACCTCCGGTGGATGCTTAGTCCAGAAGCTCGCTTCCGACTACTTCAAGAGGAACTAGCTGGATGGTTCAGCAGGGAAGTCCTCCATCCTAAAGGAGAACACTATTACGAGGACGTAGAACTTTATATGCATTAAATCATGTATGGAAACTTGTTCAAAATTGTATATGGTCATCCGATGATATTGAATATATATTGTATATTCCTCTTGAATTCTTTTTGGTTCTAATTTCAAATTTATTTGAAATTGTACATTCATATGCATGTATGTAGTACCGTAGAATATATGAAACTCCTTCAAAATTAAAATAAAGCACAAAAGAAATAAAACAATACAAATTAAACAGAAAACAGGTTTAGGGGGGGGGGGCTAAAACCCTAAACCTGTGGCGGCCTTTAGTCGCGGTTGGCCAGAAGAACCGCGACTAAAGGTCCTCCGCCCCGACGGCCGCCTGGCGCCCACGTGGACGGGCCTTTAGTCGCGGTTCTTAAGGAGCCGCGACTAAAGGTGGGGGGCTTTAGTCGCGCTTATTTGGTCGCGGTTGCGCAACCGCGACTAATGGCAGTTGCGAACCGCGACCAAAGGCCTTTTTTCCACCAGTGTGACTTAATCAGCTACTATGATGGGAGGGTGGAGACGTGTCGGCTGCATGACATGACGCTTGAGGTCATGGTTTCCAAGTCTCTGGAGGCTAACTTTGTTAGCCTCATAGGTGGGCAGTATGAGGGGATGTCGTACGATAGGATTCGCCGACTCTCAATTCATGGCGGACGACAGTTGACCAAGGAATCTCCACGGCAGAAGAAGGAAGCAAGGCATGGTCGTACTCGTAGGAATGGCATCGACGGGATGAATATGCAGCATGCCCGATCATTGAGTGTGTTTGAGTTTGACGGGGCCGAGCAGCTGCTTGGTCGGCTAAGTGAGTTCACCCTGCTTAGAGTACTTGACCTGGAAGACTGCAAGGGCCTAGAGAACAAACATATGTCCCACATCTGCCGGATGTACCTCCTAAGGTTCTTGAGCTTGAAGGGTACGGGTATCAGTGAGATGCCTCGGGAAGTTGGTAACCTGGAGCATTTGCAGACCCTTGATGCACGCTTGACGAGCCTTAAAGGTCTACCAGAGAGTGTGACAGATCTAGAGGAACTTGAGAGCCTGCACTTCTCCGATGGGTGGATGCTACCCGAGGGAGTGAAGAAAATGAAGTCATTGTGCAAGGCCAACAAAATGCTTGTGGGATCAAACCTTAAGGTGGCCGAGGAAATTGGTGAGCTGGAGAAATTGCAGGAGTTGGGTATCTATGTTGACAGCAAAGATATTAACATTGCTCGGGCTGTCGGTGAACAGCTTATCAATTCAGTGGGCAAGCTATACTCCCTCCGATGGCTCAACATTGGCGCGGTGGATAATCACCAGAAATCAATGTGCTTTTTGCATGAGCTCAGCTCGCCACCAAGGCTCCTTCAATACCTTAGGATTCAGGGTGGCCTTGTGGAACGTGGATTGCCTGCCTGGGTTGGGTCACTCACAAATCTTGTTGAGTTTGTCATAGCGTGGGCATCCCTTGAAGGTGACCAGCTATTTCACATACTCTCTAAGTTGCCCAACCTCAAGATACTCACCCTGGAGTACGCATCAACTAGTGGAGGGAAAAGGAAAAAGAGAAAGGAGATGCATTAATGGAGGTGGTGTAGTTAGGTAGGAGTAATGAAGAGAGAGAAAGGTGGATAGAAGAGAAAGAGTAAAGGGGGAGAAGTATTGAGGAAGAAGAAGAGTGAGAGTGGGAGCATGTGGGGGAGGTAGGGGGAAGGGAAGAGAGGAGGGGGAGGGGAGGCATGGGTGGGTAAAGGTGGTGGGTTGGTGCGGGTTAGCAGTAGCGCGGGAGAAGAAACGCGCTGCTGCTAAAGAATTAGCAGCAGCACGCTTTGGGCCACGGCGCTACTGCTAACAGTGTCAAAAAAATTTGCCAATTTGAAATGTAGCAGCAGCGATCCCAGTAAAAGCGCGCTACTACTACATCCGTAGCAGTAGCGCGGTTCGGGCCACGACGCGTGGGCGCTTCCATGAACCTGCTGATGAAACCGACCGCATAGGAGATGTCCGGTCACGAGTGCACCAGATAGCGAAGGATACCCACGATGCTGCGGTAGAGTTTCCTGTCCACTGGTGGATTCGAGCTCTCCTTGCTCAACTTCATCCGTGGCTCCATTGGGATCTGAACTGGAGTGCAGCCCGTCCGTCCGGCCTTGTCCACGATCTTGGCCGCATAGCTTGCCTGCTTGAGGGTGATTGCGTCGTCCCCCTGGTGCACTTCGATGCCGAGGTAGTAGCTCAGCAGCCCGAGGTCGCTCATGGAGAAGACTGACTGCATCTGATGCTTGAACTGTGCAATGGCCTCCTTGCTTGAGCCGGTGACGATGAGATCGTCCACGTAGACGCCAAGCAGTAGCCGCTCGTCGCCACTGCACCTCATGTACACGGCGTGCTCCGATGGACTCTTCTGAAATCCGAGCGACACCAGCGTGTCGTCCAGCTTGATGTTCCAGGCGCACGGCGCCTGACAGAGCCCGTACAATGCTTTGGACAGACGGAGCACCTTGTCTTCCTCTCCAGGGCACTCAAAACCTGGTGGCTGCACGACGTATACCTCCTCCTGCAGCTCTCCATTGAGGAAGGCTGATTTGACGTCTAGATGATGCACCTCCAGCCTGCCTGTGCAGCGATTGCAAGCAGTAGCCGCACGGACTCGAGCCGCGCGACCGGAGCGAACACCTCGTCATAGTCCACGCCCGCCCGCTGCGTATATCCCTTCGCAACAAGCCTTGCCTTGTGCTTGATAACCTCGCCGGCGGAGTTCTTCTTTAGTTTGAAAACCCACTTAAGTCCAATGGCTTGCTTGCCGGCGGGGAGCGTGGCGAGCGTCCACGTCTTGTTCTCATCGGTGGACTGGAGCTCATCCAGCATGGCCGCCCGCCAGGCTGCGTGCGGCTCTGCCTCCTCGAAAGTATTTGGCTCCTCACCAGCCACAAGGAGGAGCTCGGCCGGATCCAGAGTCACAGGCTCTGCCTGCTCGAGGACGGTGTCGAAGGAGCGGTAGCGACATGGCGCCTCACGGGTGCCCAAAACGGTGTCCGGTGTGGCTCCAGGAGGAGGTGAGACGTAGTCGTCCCCCACGCCCTTTCCCTTGTACACCACAGGTTCTGGAGTGTGGGCGTGTACTGGTGTGTCTCCATGCACCGCGGACGCGGGCGTCGCGCCCCCAGACAGAGTGTGAGCGTGCCCCGGCGTGTCTGGACTCGCCACGGTCGCAGTTGTTCCCCTTGCTTGCTCCAGCTGCTGCGGCATGGCCACCGCGGGTGCAAACTCGATGACGAAAGTGCCCTCCCCCGGAGTAGCTGTTTGCCAGTCCCAGCAGGCCGACTCGTCGAAGACGGCGTCGCGAGTGATGTGCACTCGTTTGCCCACAGGGTCGTAGACTCGCCACGCCTTGGACTGTCCATGCTCGTACCCGATGAACACAGTGCGCAGGCTGCGGTCGTCCAGCTTCTTGAGGCCCGGCCGTGTCACCTTGGCGTGTGCGACGCACCCGAACGTGCGGAAGTAGCTCACCGCCGGTTTGTCGTCGTGCCAGGCTTCATACGGCGTCATGCCGCGCACCGCCTTTGTGGGCGCGCAGTTCAGTAGGTGAACGGCGGTGGTCACCGCCTCCCCCCAGAACTCGTTCGGCACTCCCTTCGCCTTTAGGAGACAGCGAGCCGTCCCGACGACTGTCTGGTTCCGGCGCTCTACAACGCCGTTTTGCTGCGGCGAGTACAGGGCAGTAAGCTGCCGACGTACACCACAGTCAGCGTAGTACTCCCCGAATTCTGTTGAGGTGAAGTCGCCGCCCCTGTCAGTTCGGAGCGCGCGCAGCTTGATAGAGGTCTCCACCTCGACCCCGGCCTGCCAGCGCTTGATCGCCGCGGGTGCCTCGTCCTTCCTGCTCAGGAGCACGATCCACATGTAGCGTGACTTTTCATCCACGAGCAACAGGAAGTACCTTTTTCCACCGTGCGTCGACGGCGAGATCGGGCCGCACAGGTCACCGTGGACCAAGTCCAGGCGATCGCCGGCTCGGTAGTTCGCCTCCGTGGGGAACGGGGCACGGCGCTGCTTGCCGACAAGACAGCTATCGCAGACCTGGTCAGCATGCTCGACCAGGGGCATGCCGCGCACCATGCCGTCCTGAGCCAGCTTTCGGAGCGCGTCGAAGTTCAGGTGGCCGTAGCGTGCGTGCCAGCGCCACGCGTCCTCACCGGCCATGGCCGTCAGGCACACGGGTCGCGTGATCTCCAGCTCGATGGTGTAGAGACGATTCCTCGATCTGGCCACCTTGGCGATGACGTTCTCTTGGCGGTCGCGCACCACCATAATGCCGCTCCGCACCAGAGCGGTGCAGCCCGCCTCGTCCAGCTGCCCGACGGAGATGATCGAAGTACGTAGGCGGGGTATGTAGTATACCTTTGAGACCACGCGGTGACGCCCTCCGTGAGCGACGAAAACCACCGTTCCGCGCCCCTCGATTTCGACCACCGAGCCATCACCGAACCGCACCGTTCCGGCGACGTGGCGATCCAGCTCCGAGAAGACGGTGGAGTTGCCCGTCATGTGGTTTGAGGCACCGGTGTCCAGATGCCAAAGTGGCTCCTTGGTGTCGCCGGCGGCTCCGAGGCTGACCTCGGCGCCCTCCTCGTGGAGATGCACGAGCTGATCCACTCCCGCGTCCAGTGGCGTTACCTGCGCCATGAGGAGCGCCGGATCCTCGTCCTCTGCGGCCGCAAGGTGCGCCTCGCCGCCCCCTTCTTCCTTCATCTTCCTGCGGCACTCGCGAGCCCAGTGGCCGCTAATTCCGCAGTAGCGGCAGTTGCCGGAGCGCTTGGGTCCAGCCTTGCCGCCGCCAGAGCGGGCGGCACCCTTCCCGCGGTCGCCGTGGCCCTTTCCGCGCCCTTTCTTGCCGCCGTTGCCCCCCTCCGCTGGATGACCCGCCTTGATCACCGCGCCCCATCCGCGCGTTCCACTCCTCCAGAGTGAACAGGAGCTTGCTGCCGCCCTCCTCCTCGGCGTCCAGCTCGTACCGCTCCTCGGCCGCCATGAAACAACCGATGATCTCCTCGATCGATGTCGTGTCCAGGTCGACCAGATTGTCGATGGAGACCGCGAGCTGCGAGTACCGCTTGGCACGATACGCAGCCACTTCTGGATCACGCGCTTGTCACTGATCGCGTCCCCGAGCTCGCCGAGGCGCGCGCACAGTCCTGTGAGGCGCATGGCCAGATCGTCAATGGACTCGCCGGGTTTGTGGCGCAGCTGATCGAACTCCCCCCGCAGTGTCTGGGCCTTCGCGTCTCGGACGCGCGCAGAGCCCGTGCGCATGGCACGGATCGCCTCCCACAGCTCCCGGGAGGTTTGGTGCTTGCGCAGCATGGGCAGCATCTCGGGGGGCACCGATCGGAGGATGAACTCCATCACGCCCTTGTCGTTGCGGTACCCGAACTCATCTTGGAGATCCTCCGCGCCCAGGATCGCGCGCCACATCCCTCTCGCTTGCATCCCGACTTCCATCAGGAGGCTCCACTCAGCATAGTTGGTGCGGGCCAATGGTGGCACGTTGGCGTGACCCGACACAACCGGAGCGAACTGCCTCGCCACCGCCAGCTCGCGCCCTTGGCCGGCTGCAGACTTAGGCGAGCCTTTGCTGCCGTCGTCGTCAGCGTCCCCCGCCTTCTTCTTGCCATCATCACCTGCCATCACAGGACCCTAGCAACGCGGCTCTGATGCCACTTGTTAGACCCAAAACGCTCGAGCTCACCAGAGAGAGAGAGAGAGGGGAAGACGAAGATGTTTTTGTGTTGCGTAACACTTGCAGCTTTTCTGCTCTGTTCCTCTTCTTATTCAGCGATTACAAAGCTCCTAACTGAAAACGAAAACAAGGGCACGTCCGGGTCGTGAGCACTGTCATCCCAGCGCTCCCCGCGCGTCGCCCGCGATGTGGCCATGACCGTCTACTTCGTGCCATCCCACGATCGGGTCAGAGTCGCGGAGAATCCTAACAAACTACGGCTGAGTCGCAGCTCAGCTTATTTGCTAACTGAAAGAAGAAACAACACTCTGTCGAAAAACCTGACAGAGAAACTACAACTATGACTGACGTAACTGAAAAAAGTTCTGCAACTGTTAACTGACAGTTTTCTCACCCATAGCTCGTGTCCATGAGCTTCGCCTCCCTCGTCTCCGTCGAGCTGGTACTCTGCTTCGTCTCGGGGAGCAGTGCAACGGCCTCGTCGTCTCCGTCAACACCCGCGGTCGCCGGAACCTCGTCGCTTCGACCCCCTGCTCTGCTGCTACTAAGCCTATCAACGGGCCTTCTTGCGCTCCTCTGGTGAGCATCATGCCGTCCCCCTGCTAGTCTTCTCCTTCGTTCATTCTCCGTCGTCGCACCGTGCCGCCTAGTTCCGGCCGGTGGTCGCGGCCACCGCCACCGCGACCGCGCCCGACCCCAACTGCCTCGCGCGTAGTTCGCCCACGCGGCTCCCTACTGCGTACACGGCACCCCTGCTCGCCCGGCACAGGGCACAGGCCCGCCGCTGCGCTCCCGTCGTCCGGAGCTCACCCGAGGCCGCACGTGTGCCTGCTCCGGCCGTTCCCTGCAACACGCACGCCCGCCTCTACCCGTACGCCGCCTGGCCCTGCCCCGACCCCGCACTAGCCTCGGCTCCTTTTCGCCCGCGCCGCAGCCCCCGCGCTCACCGCCGCATGCCTCCTCTGCCGACCGCGCCATGGCCGGCCCCTGCCTACTGCTGCTACTGCTGGCCATGGCCGAGCGGCCGTGCGTGTGTGTACGGTGTGTGCGTGCTGTGTGTGTGTGCGCTGAGTGCGTGGCCGCGCTCACCTCCGGCCTCGCCGCGCCGCCGCTGCCGCTCTGCCCGCTGCACTCTGCTGCTGCACCTCTGCTACAGTACTATTCAGTTACTGTAGCTGCAGCTAGCTTTGCTGATATTACACTGACTAGCCTCCCTCCTAAACAGTCCCTAAACAACGCCTAAACGACTACTAACAGGAATGAAAATAATATGACTAGATAGTACACTCTGACAAACTTCATTTTGTCCCACTGGACCAAAACCATTTGATGTGTAGTTTAAGTGCTATGAAAATCATAAAATGCTATCTTCTGTTGACAGAAAACAGTTTTAACCTCTAGTTGTGTGTTGCGTGTTGAGTATGCCGTGCATGTGGCCGTCTGGGTTCTGCCCAGTAGTGGCCGGCCCTTGTTAGTACTAGGTTTAGCTAGTAATATTAATTAGTCCTGAGTTAGTCTAGTAGCAGATGACATGGAGGGCCCCTTTTAAATAAGTTAGATTTATTTATTTGTTTAGGTAAAAAGTCTATGACATGTGGGCCACACCCTCCCCTTTTAACCAGTCAACTTGACTTGGTCAACTTGAATTATTTTTAATTCAAGGAAATTTCATAAAATAATAAATCTTTGAAAATTAATATAAAATAAACCGTAACTCGGATCGAAAATTTTGTACAGGAAAGTTACTCAGAACGATGAGACGAATCCGAACGCGCGGTCCGTTCGTCCGCCACACATCCCTATCATAGCAAACATGCAACTTTTCCCCTCCGGTTCATCTTTCTGACAGACGTCTGGAACCGGAATACTTTCCCGGATGTTTCCCCCTTCGCCAGTATCGCCTAGCGCTGCGTTAGAACACGTCTAGCTCTGTCTGTTGTCCTGTTATGCACTTGGCTGCTATGTATTTACTGTTTCTTCCCCCTCTTCTCTCCGGTAGACCCCGAGACCGATGTTGATGCCCCTGTGATCGACTACGTCGACGACGACCCCCTTCTTGTCTGAGCAACCAGGCAAGCCCCCCCCTTTGATCATCCCGATATCGCCCATTCTATACTCTCATGCTTGCATTAGATTTTGCTACTGTTATTGTTTGCTCCTATTCTGATGCATAGCTTGCTTCTGCTATTGTTACCTACCTGCTTATCCTAAACTGCTTAGTATAGGTTGGTTAGTGATCCATCAGTGACCCCCACTTGTCCTTGTTGCCCCTGCTTCATCATCGACGCCTCGATCGACGAGATCGACGACCAGAGCCCGACACCTCACATCACATCACGCGCCTTTTGTTGCTCGACTCTGCAGAGCTACTATCGAGTGCCGAGGGTGATCCCTCATAAGGCACTCCTGGTAATAATTATGTAGTGTAGCTATTCGGTCGTGGTCATCGAGGGTGATTTCCTCTTTCACCATCCGATACGGCTCTGTCGTTCAACACCTCAAGTGTGAACCTCGAGGGTGGTCCCTCTTACGTTCACCTTGATGATTACATTGAGTGGAATCCTCCGTGGGTGATTCCTCAGGTTTTCCCCTTGATGTCTGGACACACGGTTACAATGACTTTACTTGAGACCTTGGTGGAAGTCGGGCGGGCCCGGAGAGCACCCGCAAGATGGTTACGTGGCACGGCCGGGCATTCTAGGCCCTTGTCGTAAGTCCACGAGATGGGGCGACGGGGTCACTTTCGATCGTGAGTCTCTGCTCGTCTCCGCAAGCTAATAATACACTATGGTTTGGGTATTTGTTCTGAGTTGGCCTCTGGCCTTTACGCATCAACCACCACGTGAGAATAGTTATGGGCCTCGACGTCGCATTACCAGCCGAAGCTTTGTCAGACATCCAGTTCAGCAGTGCGGCACGGCTTGGCCGGCACCATCCTGTAGTGGTGGAGCCTGGTCCGCCCTGCTCGCAACGACCCGGAGTGCAACGGGCGATGGGCCCAGACCCCGGAGTGCTTAGGAGGTAGACCGGCGGGGACCTCTCTGCTGAGCCTAGGTCGGGCTGCGACGTGTTGATCTTCCGAGGCCGGGCATTGACCCCAGAAAGGTGTGTCCGGCCAGAGTGATCGAGCGTGTTGGAAAACGTGGTGCACCCCTGCAGGGAAGATTATCTATTAATAGCCGTGTCCACGGTAACGGACGTTCAGACTTATATCATGATCTTATACAACTACAAATGGATACTTGAGCTATGTGGCTCCGGGATTGCTTTCTCGCAGGGAGTCGAGGAAGGATCTCTGGGCCTTAATGTTACAACATGCTTGTTAAATATAAACTGCTATTCTTTACTCTTCTACATGCTGCAAGATGCTCGGAGCTGCGTGAAGATGCTAGTCTTCGATAGGCTAGGCTTTCCCCCTCTATTCTGGCATTCTGCAGTTCAGTCCACAGAAACAATCCTTCCATTTGATACAAATGCATACTTAGTATAGATCTGATACTTGCGAGTACTTTGAATGAGTACTCACGGTTGCTTTGCTACCCCTTTTCCCCCTTCTATCTTCTTTCCGGTTGGTGCAACCAGATGGTGGATCCTTGGAGCCGGATGCCATCGCCGATGGATGCTACTACGTGGAGGCCGTCGACGACCAGGAGTAGTTAGGAGGTCCCAGGCAGGAGGCCTTGCCTCTTCAATCGTTGTTGCTTTTGTGCTAGCCTTCTTAAGGCATCCTTGTTTAACTTATGTCTGTACTCAGATATTGTTGCTTCCGCTGACTCTTGTGTATCGAGCTTGTATTCGAGCCCTCGAGGCCCCTGGCTTGTAATATAAAGCTTGTATTATTTTGATTTGTGTCTAGAGTTGTGTTGTGATATCTTCCCGTGAGTCCCTGATCTTGAGCGTACACATTTGCGTGTATGATTAGTGTACGATTGAATTGGAGGCGTCACATATATAAATTACTTTGAATCGGCCCTTGCACGTAGTTAGTTGCATGATTGAAAAAACTGGGGTTGGCCGATAGAGTATACTCATTGGACGATCTAGTAACACCATATGAATTATTTGCATCTACATAAAGGGATTGGGTATTCATATTACCTTTGTAGACTGCAAACCCTAGATTACGATCTCTTCGTAGCAAGAACGGGCCGGAGACCGTTCGAAGCTTCGTCCCCAGCGGAGTCGCCAAAAAGTGTGTTGACGCTGGAACGCGTCACACGAACACGTCAATGTGTACCCATGGCGTCGATGGAGATACTCCGCAACTCACACCGCGGGAGGCCGACTTCCAGCGCGATACGCAAGACAGCAAGTCGGCGCTTTTGGGACCAGACGCCCCGCTCGCCCGGGAGGGACCCCGTCAGGGCTCGCGGTGACGATTGGCTGCTCGAGGTCGGCCTTACCGCCCCTAGAGCCTCGTGGATTCGCAGCCTCCAATCTTGAAGAACGACGAAGAATGAGAAAAAAGATACAAGCGGAGAGATTAAAGTAGATGAACACGAAAAAGTAGTAGATGTGTTTGTTCGATTGGTGTTGTTCAATCGGCCGTCACCCCTTAGGTATATAAGAGGCGGCTGGACTTCCCGTGCAAGTAAAAGGCTTGGATTCACGTCCAAAACCCTAGTCAAATTCGGATTGGTCTTGTCCGAACTTTCCAAAACTGTTCGGTTTAAACTGGCTGCACCTTGCGGGTCTTTTTTGTGGTGGTAAACGATCTCGGATGGAAACAAGTCCAAAAGAAATCTTGACCATTTCGACGATATGAACAACTTTCATGTTGAACGTTTTTTGATCAGAGGTCATTTGAGGGTCAAATAGCTCGCGCAAAAGATATGTTTACTCGCGCTACCAATCAGACATGGCGTCTGGTGGGGCGCGCCATATTTCGCCTCGTGACAGGGCTGCACTCCGATTGCTCTAACTTTTGCATACAAACTCGGATTTGGACGATTTGTATATCAAAATCGATCGTTTCGACGAGACAAAGACAATATGTGTAGATCATGTTTCCATTTGAGGTCGTCTTGGGGGCTTAATAGGCCAAACTTTACTCTGAATATAAGATCTTAGTACTTTGAGCATAGTTTCGGCCTTCGAGATGAAATCGTACGGCGATGACCCAAACTTCAAAGATGTTCATATCAACAATACGGAACTCTTTCATGAAGATCACTTCTCCATTTGAGGCCATCTTAAATAAGTTATTGACCGTGCCAAAATCTGGTGTCAACAAGTATAGAGAACTTTGCACATACATTTCTCCATGTAAGCCTATCGAAAACAACATTATGTATGTGAAGGGCAAGTGTTGTGTAATTTGTATTATTGGCAGCAAGGTTTTATGTGGTGGAGAAAACAACTAACAGTGTTGCTGCATGGAGACAGGCTATTTGATTTGTTGTTTACATCCTTCAGTTGCAGTGTTTTTGGACAAATTCAATTGTAGCAGCTGTTAGTGTTAAGCGTGTTTCTGGATATATCGTCATAATGTGTCTGCTGTTGCTATTTGGAGAAGAACAGAGCTGACAGCACATCTAGAGTGTTTGTGACAGTTCAAATGATCAAGGTGTACTGCATGTTGCATACAAAGTGATTGACAGGGAGGAGCAGGGTGCGCCAGTTAGAAGATGAGGACGGCGTCAGGGTGAGGGATACCACCGCCGAAGCACTTGTTAGCCTGCAGATTGTTCGGACCTGAAGCTGGAGGTAATTTTGGCCAATTGTTTAATTTGTTATAGTCAGGATGCTCTGCTCTCAGTCACTTAGTAGTTTTATGAATGTTCTCATGTTGATTCCATCTTCCGTCTGGCTCAGAGGAAGAAGATAAGGAAGTAAGGAACACGAAGCAGAGCTAGTAGATCAGACCATCCTCGCTGCATAATCTGGTATCATTTTTCCTATTACACATTAAGTCTCACTGCGGTAATTATTACTATTAGCACGATTTGTTGTGTCATGATTCCCAATTTACTTGCATCTAGCATGTCAAAGTTCATTCTTTCATCCTCGAAATAAAAACGTAGTTTTTGTGATATGCCACTGATATCGATGATAATCAATACTGTGCACTTATTTAGAAAGCAATTAAGCTGATAGACCTAGCTGGTAGCAGTGTGGTAAGCAAAACATTAACTTTGCGATGCTTCCAGTAGACCACTAGCATGCATGTTTTGGTAATCAATTAAGCTGCTCTGCTGTATAAATGGAAAATGAAAAACCTTGATAAGTTAAGAGAACCCAGGCGCATGATTGTATGCCTGATCTGATATGCTTTTAAACTGTACCTGGGCACTAAACCCAGGTATACCCGAGTATACTCACGCTTGCGCATAATATGCAGGATGGACAGCTTATGATTTGTTCCTGTACCCTTCTAGCTAAATGGATAGCTCATGGTTCTGTGTAGCAGAATATGTATAAATTTTCTAGAGGTACCCTTTTAAACTCTGGATAAGCAACAGAAGTGCTCAACATCCTTCATACATAACCCTGAACACTTATGGTCTCTGTTGTTATGTCTTGCTGTGTTTTGGTGGGTCTAGTCCTTCTAGAGACTGGAATAAGCGACTCTTCAGAAGGCGAGTGTAGGGTAACTTTTATTGCGCAAGTTAACTTGAGACTGGTACACAAAAATACTGAAAGATGTGCTACCTTGCAGTATCTGCAAGAAGAGTGGAGGACCCCTTTGCGGCTTGAATGGTCGGTATTCACTGGACTGGATTATAGATTTGTGGCAGTAAATTTATGACTGCCTCTGTTTACCGAAAAAGGCTCACGCCCCGCTTTATAGATAAAGCCAATGCCAAAGCCAACATCCACAAGGATCACACAGCCACAAACACACACAAGATCCACACACACCCACAGACGCGGCACACGAAGGCAAAAGGGTTAATGCTGAGGGCACAGCTCAACAAGCCCAACACACACAACCAAAAAGGCACACACGCCAAGAAGCCAACCACTAGTCGGGCTCCGGGGGTGGCGGCGGGAGCGGAGGCGCCAGGCGGAAGGCCAACGAACGGAGGTCGGAGAGTAGTCTATCGATGGCGTCCCGATCCGGAGGGCGGCTAAGCGGCCGCCAGAGCTGCAAGTAACCACACATTTTAAAGATGGAGTCAGTCGCACGTCGAAGGGGCACCTTCTGAATCACAAGCCTATTGCGAACCGTCCACAGGGTCCAGGCCAGCACCCCGACGCACAACCATCTAATATGCCTGTCGCGAGGGGGGGAGGCCTGAATTTCGGCGAGCAAGTCAGGGAAGTTAGTATTACACCACTGTCCACCAACCGTTTCACGGAAACACGACCAAAGGAACTGAGCCGTGCAGCACGAGAAGAAGATGTGATTAGCATCCTCAACCGTGGCACATAGGGGGCACATTCCATCACCCGGGCCATGGCGCCTGAGGACCTCCACGCCGGACGGGAGGCGGCCGCGGATCCACTGCCACAGAAAGATCCGGATCTTGAGTGGAAGACGAATGTCCCAAATAAGGCCAAAAGGTTCCGGAGCTGTCGAGGGGGCAATAGCCGCGTATAGGGACTTGGTGGAAAAGCGGCCAGAGGGGTCCAGGCGCCAGGAAATGGCATCCGGGCCGTCCGCCACCTCCATAGGCAACAGGGCGATGTCCTGGAGGAGGACATCCCATGCAGCCACCTCGGCCGGACCAAAAGGGCGGCGGAACGCGAGGCGCCCTAAGTCAATAAGGGCCGCCTCGACAGAGACCCGAGGGTCAACTACAATGTCGAAGAGGATGGGGAACCGGGCGGCTAGGGGGGAATTCCCAAGCCATCTATCCAGCCAGAACAAGGTCGAGGCGCCGGAGCCGACAGAGATGGAGGTGCCTATGCGTAACACCGGAAGCAGCTGTACGACGGCCTGCCAAAACTGGGAACCGCCCGAGCGTTGGCAGAACGCCAGCGGCTGTCCACGAAGGTACTTGTTCTGGATGATAGTTAGCCAGAGGCCACCCTCTCCAAGGGCAATGCGCCACAGCCAGCGAGTCAAGAGGGCGATGTTCATGCGCCGAGAGGAAAGAATCCCAAGACCGCCCTGGTCTTTGGGTTTGCAGATATCTGGCCAACTGACCATGTGATATTTCTGCCTGCCCTCCTCCCCTGCCCAGAAGAATCTGGACTGGTACTTGGCGATCTCCTGGTGGAGCGTCTCATGAAGGCTGTAGAAGCTCATGAGGAACCACAGGAGGCTGGCCAGCGAGGAGTTGATCAGAATCACGCGGGCCACTTTCGAAAGCCAGCGTCCTTTCCAGGGCTCAACGCGATGCTGCATACGGGTCACCGTGGGGCGGAGGTCCGCCACGGTGAGGCGCGAGTCACTAATGGGAATCCCCAGATAAGTCGTGGGGAAAGAGCCCAGCCGGCAGTTAAGCCGATCGGCGATGGACTGGGCCTCCTCGGCGGGGTACCCGAGCACCATCACTTCGCTCTTGTCGAAGTTGATGGTAAGGCCCGACATTTGCTGGAAGCACAGAAGGAGGAACTTCAGATTGGAAATCTCAAGGGCGGATCCCTCGACCATAATAATGGTGTCATCTGCGTATTGGAGAAGGGAGACCCCTCCCCCTCCAACCAGGTGCGGGACCAAGCCTCGAATATGGCCCGCAGCCTTGGCCTTGTCTAGGATGGCCGCCAGGGCATCCACAACCATGTTGAACAAGAACGGCGAGAAGGGGTCCCCTTGCCGGACCCCACAGAGGGTAGGGAAGAAGGGTCCGATGTCGCCATTGATGTTCACAGCCGTCCGGCCACAGGAGACGAGCTGCATGACGCGCGTCACCCATCGGTCGTCAAAGCCCTTGCGAATCAGGACTTCCCTCAGGAACGGCCAGTGGACCGTGTCGTAGGCTTTATGGAAGTCCAACTTCAGGAAGACCGCCTTATGACGCTTCAAATGGACCTCGTGGAGCACCTCGTGGAACACCAACACCCCATCAAGGATAAATCGGCCTTGAATGAAGGCGGATTGGTTCGGGTGGGTGATCGAATCCACGAGGAGGGTCACCCTATTGGCGTACCCCTTCGCCAGGATCCTAAAAATCACATTAATCACTGTGATGGGGCGGAACTGGCGAATATCGGCGGCGCCCGGGACCTTGGGGATGAGGGACACCACCCCATAGTTGAGTCGCCCCAAATCCATGGAACCCGAGTAAAATTCCTCAAAGAGGGCCATGACCTCGAGCTTGATGGTAGGCCAGAACGTCTTGAAGAAAGCTACTGGGAGACCGTCCGGTCCCGGGGCCGAGGCGGAGTTCATCCCCTTGATGGCAGCGAGGACCTCGTCCTCGCTGAAGGGGGCAACCAGAGCTGCATTGGCTGCAGCCGAAACTCCTAACGCGCCCGACCAAATGTCGGGGGCGAGGCACACCCCACCACGCGTAGTGGGGGTAAAAAGATCCCTATAGAAGCCATCCACATGGAGGCGGATGGCCTCAGGCCGCACTAGCTGCGTGCCTCCATCCCACAGGCAGTGGATGGAGTTGCGGCGACGCCGGCCGTTCGCAATCGCCTGGAAGTAGGCGGTGTTGGCGTCGCCCTGAAGCACCCATCTCTGAGTTCCCCTCACGCGCCAGTAAGCCTCCTCATCTGCGTAGATGAAGGAAAGTTGATCCTCCAGGTCGTATCGAAGCAGCCACTGTTTCTGTTTCTACTTGACAGGGTTTCGGTGTTGGGCTCGGTTTTCATCATTCAACTCGTAAACCGAATTGCTCCGGTCCAGCCCTCCCATATGCTAGGCAAAGAGTCTGACATAACGTGCCATGGGCCATAAGATCTCAGTTTCGCTGTCCCAACCACCACCTCAGCGCTTTCCTTTGCTTGTCTTCGCCGGTGGAAATATGAATGGGATGCTTGGCTTGCTTCTCCCCACAGGAGATGCTTTGCTTTGCTTCTCTCCACTGTTGGGAGTGAGATATGCTTTTGCTATGCTTCGCTGGTGGGAGTGGGAATGGGATGCTTTGCTCCAGCTGCCAACTTTTGCCCCCATATCATCTTAACTGCTGCTGTGTAACTGCTACGGTGGCGGCTTGGCATCTGTGTAATTAATTAACTGTATGCGGGTAGCGTTGGATGGCCACCTCCCGCATCCGTGTCCGCGGACGGATGCGGGTCGGCATTGGAGTTGCCCTTATATGATTAACTAATTAGCTCGGGCCAGTGCAGCTGTTTGTCACTGTCACTATGAAGTCATCAAGTGTAGATAATGACGAGATGTGATGGTGGCAATGAGCTGCATCCACTCACACTAGAAATGTGTGATCTGTTTACCGGATCTAGAGAATATTGTGATAAGAAGACAGAGTTAAAAACTTGTTAAGCAGATTTGCTCTCCAACACCAGATCTGCTTTTTTATTTTCACTTTCCTGGCACACAACATGATTGAGTTGAATGTCCTCCTGATCTGAAGGAGGAGGAGGAGGAGGACATCCCGTCCATCTCAAAGGTTGGTGAGGTAATTCGATCGAGTTTAATATTCGTCTTCTCTAATTACACTTAGCGCTAATTAAGTCATCCATCTTGCTTGTGTCTTCCTTGTCCCACCTGCTTAAGTTTCACCTTTTCCTTATTATCACAGCAAGTTATACAATACAATAGCGATGGTAGTTGTTGCTACTTGGGGGACTTGTTTTGTAACCATTTGAATTGCAAATACAACAAATTGTTACGTTTATTTAATATGCGAAATATATAAGTCTTGAAGTGTCAACCGGCCCAGCGCGCGCCGCTGTCATTTGGCGTGCGCATGAGGCAAATGCATATCTTGGCATCAAGGAAAAGCTCAGCTGCCCTGTGGCCATAAAAAAAAATATCAATGCCCTCTTCTGTTCAGCTCAGCTGCTTTGCTTTGTCAAATAATCTACTCCTCCATGGAAAAGGAAAAGAAGCTGCTTTGCTTTGCTTTGCTTGCTCCATCGATGGGAATGTGATGCTTTGCTTTGCTTTGCTTGCTTCTCTCCACCTGATGCTTTACCCACCTCCGGCTGCCAACGAGTACCCTGTGGCTGTGGCATTGCTTCCCAAATCCCAATCCCTCCAGGCTCCAGCTCTTCCCTAGCACTGCCATCACCCCGGTCGCCGCTGCCGTCCGCTGATATTTGTCACCACCGACTACTGGGCCGTGCAGTGCATCCCATCAATCTCAGAGGTTGCTGACGCAGCGCTGTTCTATAGGTACTTAGTTAGTGTTCAAGTTTTATTTCTTTGTCTCTGTCTGCTACTTAAAACTCACTTTAATTGTCTCTAATTGTAATCACAGCGGAAGGCCAGCAAGTTGACCAATGGCGATGGTGTTGGATGCGTTTGCATCCTACATCGGAGACTACCTCAAGCAGGTGGTAGAAGATGAGCTCGGAACGATGCTGGGCGTCTCCAGCGAGATCGACAAGTTGGACAACAAGCTCCTGGACCTCAAGAACTTCCTCGCAGATGCTGATAGGAGGAACATCACCGACGAGACTGTCAAAGTCTGGGTGGGTCAGCTCAAGCGCGCCATGTATGAAGCTGCTGACATCCTTGACCTCTGCCAGCTGAAAGCCATGGAGAAGCGTGGGCCATCCTCTGTAGAAGCTGGGTGTTGCAATCCCTTGCTCTTCTGCTTGCGGAATCCCTTCCATGTTCATGAGATCGGCACCCGCATCAAGGCACTCAACCAGAGGCTCGACTCCCTCAAGGAGCGGAGCGCTGCTTTCAACTTCATCAATCTTGCGTCCTACAAGGAACATAGCAGCTCTCGTCATGGTAATCCCAGCCGTGAGACGTCGGGGGAGCTTGACAGGTCGGCTGTGGTTGGGGACAAGATCGAAGAAGACACAAGAGCACTGGTGGCCCAGATCACACGTTCTGGAAGTGAGGTCAGCAACAACATTATGGTGGTCGCTATCGTAGGTGTTGGTGGGATTGGCAAGACCACCCTCGCTCAGAAGGTCTTTAATGACGAGGCCATCCAAGGTGACTTCAGCAAAAAGATATGGTTGAGCGTCAACCAGAACTTTAGTGAGGTGGAGCTGCTGAGAAGAGCCATCATTGAAGTCAGAGGAGACGCTCAGCCAGTTGGAAATGCAAAGGCCACGCTTCAACGAACCCTCAAGGAAGCCTTGATTGGCCACAAGACCTTTTTGATAATGGATGATGTTTGGAACTATAGAGCATGGGAGGATGTGCTCAAAACGCCGTTAGTCAATGCTGCTGCTCCAGGCAGCCGCGTCCTCATCACCACCAGAGATGAAGGTGTAGCCCGAGGGGTGTCAGCTATATGGCCATACCGCCACGTCGACACATTAGCACCTGAGGATGCTTGGTTATTGCTCAAGACGCAGGTCTGTATGCAATTAAACATCAATATCTTTATCAAGGCAATAATCTATCTACATCCACTTATTAATAGTATAAGGTAGTTCTTTTAGAGAACTGTTAGGATCCTTCCAAATTAATCAGGTGTGGTTTCAATGTCTTATACGTACTACTCCCTCCGTTCCTAAATATTTGTCTTTCTAGAGATTTCAATAAGTAACTACATATGAAGCAAAATGAGTGAATCTACACTCTAAAATATGTCTATATACACCCGTATGTGGTAGTCCATTTGAAATCTCTAAAAAGATAAATATTTAAGAACGGAGGGTCCGTTCCTAAATATTTATTAAGTGCTAGTCATTTTGCTACCGCTTAGAGACTGGGCACGCCTTTTTCTAATAATGGTATAAAATATGTATTTTATTTGTACAATTCATATCACAAATATTTGTATGTAGGAGCAAGATAGGTAAATGCATTTATGACATTTTTTGACATGTACATTCTGTGATTTGAATATTTACATTGTCAAACCTAGCTTAATAAATGGACAGACAAATCAATTAGTATTCTCGTCTCTTAGAAGGTAAATTTGAGTGCCTTAAAGGAGCTTGGTTCATAGTTAATTAACTGTAGTTGTCGCTTGTATTGCATGGTTGCAGGTACTCTCAAGTGAGATAAATGAAAACCACATAAATACGCTAAAGGATATTGGACTCAAAATTATAACAAAATGTGGGTATTTACCACTTGCCGTCAAAGTAATGGGAGGACTCTTGCGTGAAAGAGGAGGGCTACGTCGTGACTGGCAGCATGTTTTGGATGATTCGAAATGGTCAAGAACTAAAATGCCTGATGAGCTTAACTATGCAGTATACTTAAGCTATGAATATATGCCTTCTTACCTAAAGCAGTGCTTTCTGTACTACTCTCTTCTTCCTAAAAGTAGAAAATTTAGTATGGATGAAGTTGTTGCAATGTGGATTAGTGAAGGATTTATTCATGGAAATTCTAATAATTTAGAAGAATTGGGAGAAAATTACTACAAGGAGTTGGTATCTAGGAACCTGATAGAGCCAGATAAATCGTATGTTGATCTATGGGTTTGCAGCATGCATGATGTTGTTCGCTCTTTTGGTCAGTATATGATTAAAGATGAAGCACTCGTAACTGAAGACGGAGACAACGATATTATTCCTAAACTTGGTTCAAAAAAGTTTCTTCGGTTGTCCATAGAAACTAACCAATCACAATCCGGTGAACTTGATTGGAAATCTCTACAGGCGCAACAGTCAGTGAGAACATTGATCTCAACTATCCAGATTAAGATGAAGCCCGGTGACTCATTGTTTACTTTTTCTAGTTTGCGGACTCTGCATATTGAATCTACAGATATGGCTGTATTGGTTGAATCGTTGCATCAACTCAAACACTTGAGGTATCTAAGACTAGTAAATGCTGATATATCTGTACTTCCAGGGAACATTGGCAAGATGAAACTATTGCAATTCCTTGTCCTTGAATGTAATAAATTGGTGAATCTTCCTGATAGCATTGTGAAGCTCGGCCAGCTGAGTTTACTTTCACTTCCCGAAGAAAGTATGGTACCTAGAGGGTTTAGAGCTCTAACAAATATGAGGAGACTAAGTATGTTTCGAGCCCACATGGATGGTGATTGGTGCAGTTTGGATGAGTTGGGGCCTCTTTCCCAACTCAGAGTTCTTGGATTAACTAAATTAGAAAATGTATCTGCCGCCTCGTTTGCTGCTAATGCTAGGCTCGACGAGAAGATGCATCTTATCTGGATATTCCTGCAATGCACAAGTAAACTGGGAGATGATGGGTTGGTCAAAGAGAAGGAAGGTGTCTCTGAGGAAGAGCAGCAGCGAATCGAGAAGGTTCACGATAAGCTCTGCCCTCCACCTGGTGTAGAACTTCTTCAAATCGAGGGGTATTTTGGTTGGCAACTCCCGAGCTGGATGATGTCCACATCAATGGTGCCCTTCAACAACTTGAAGACTATATTGTTTGATGATCTGGCTTGTTGCATACAACTTCCCAATGGGTTGTGCCAGCTCCCCAATCTGCAGATTCTACAGGTCTCCCGTGCTCCATGCATCAAACATGTTGGGACTGGATTCGTGCAGGCGACAACAGCTTCATTTCCAAGGTTAAATGAAATGATCTTGGACAGAATGGTGGACTGGGAGGAGTGGGAGTGGGAGGAGCAAGTACAAGCCATGCCCCGTTTGAGAAGGATTCAGCTCAAAAATTGCAAACTGAGGCATGTTCCTCCGGGCCTTGCCTCCAATGCAACCTCTTTGAAAATATTATTTCTAGAACATGTCAAGCAGCTCAGCTACATTGAGAGCTTCCCTTATGTTGTTGAGCTTATAGTGGATGGATGCGCCGACCTGGAGAGGATCACCAATCTCCCCAATCTGCAGAAGCTTACCATCATTAGCTGCCTGAAGTTGAAGGTGTTGGAGCATATCCCTTCACTCGAGAGGCTGCTCTTGCAGGATTACACCATGGAAAAACTCCCAGAATACATGCGAGACATAAAGGCAAGGCATTTGCAGTTATTCTGCAGGCTATGGTTGCTCTCTGCGATAGCCGTTGGACAATCTGGCACTGAGTGGGACAAGTTAAGCCAAGTGGAGCATGTCAAGGCATATGCAGGTGATGGGGACAGCCAAAGAAAATGGTACTTTTTGTACACGAGAGGAGACAACTGCAAGTTGGATTCAAATATTAGCCGCTCTACTGTGTTTGAAGGTAAAATTATACATACGAACTTTGCCGCCTTTCAACCATATATTTGTGCTGCATGATGACTGAATATACTATGTTGACATGATGACATGCAACGTATTAGCCACACAGCTGTACATCTGGATTATTCAACTTATGGCTATCATTTTCTGATTTGGTTGCACTCCTCGTGTTGCCTCGCAGTATTTCGCTTTTTAATTACTTGTTCTCCTAGGTTACCTTGAGTCTAACAGACCTAGAGCAGTAATGAGAGGCACCCCTGGCAGACTGGGCCTAGGTTACCTTGAGTCCCTTGTATGAAAGCGCATCAGTTTGCAACTCTGCATCCACACGGCCGCGAGATACTAGCATTGCTTGATGCTCTGATCGCCCACCCTCTGAGTTCCATCGCCTTCACAGCAGAGGCTCCTAGGCACATCGCAGTTTTTCTCTCATTCTCGAAGCCTCATGCATCAGTCTAATTAATTCCTATCTTTGGACAATTTTTCAACAGCTAAAATTAGGGATTTACCAATTAAGGATTAACTGATTTTCTCCAATTTAAATACATAGAAATAGAAGATAAAACGGATTTTTTGGAAAAGGATAACCCATGTCATCTTAATTTCATCAGCATTTGTGGTGGTCTTATTTGGGGTGGGGGGTTATAATTCGTCGTAGTTTTTTGCTACAACGGTTCAGCCTTGGTCATGCCTAAATCCTAGGTCCGCCACTGAGAGTGATATATGTTTGCTCTTGCCTTGCTAATTAGAGATTGTGTATAACCAGTTTTGTGTTTTTATTTCCATGCAGAAACCTTATCAACTTCTATGGTGGATGCACAAGGATTTGAGTCTGTGTACAAAATGAGAAGAAGCACCTTCAGTTACGTCTGCAGCTTGGTGAGGATCCCATTTTTGGAAAATATGATGGCAAGGGATCACACCTTTGTTGATGGGAGATTGCTGTCTTTGCAAGACGGAGTAGCTGTCGCTCTGAGGGTACTGAACTCCGGTGGCTCTCCGGTTACCGTAGGATCCTCTCTTGGTGTGAACGAGTCAACTGTGTTGCTGGTAACTCAGGTGTTTGTTGAGGCTATGTGGGACCGAGCAATGCACCACTGTAGCTGGCCTGGCTCCACTAAACTGGAGAAGATCAAGCACAAGTTTGACAAGATCCACGGCCTTCCGAACTGCTGCGGTGTTGTTCATACAGATCACATCACGTTTGGATCACAAAACCATGACCATGAGGAGAACGACGTTGTGCTAGTGCAAGCCGTTGTTGATCCCGATATGAGGATCACGGAGCTTTGGATGGACGGTGATCTCCTGGAGTGCATTGAGAAATATGCTTGGCTGAATGGCGGTAAGCTGAAGTTATCAGATGGCTCGGAGGTCGGGGAATACATCATTGGTGATGCAGGATATCCTCTTCGTCCATGGCTCCTCACACCTTACCAGTTAGAAAATGGTCTCCCACTCTCAGAGTCCAAAGTTGAATTCAACAGGAGACACTCTGCAGCTACATCCGTCGCGCCGAGGGCGTTGGCAAGGTTGAAAGACACGTGGAAGTGCCTACAGGGTGAAGGGTGGCAGCCCAATAATCAACGTGAGATGCACCGGACAATCCACACATGTTGCGTGTTGCATAACTTAGTGATAGACATGGAGGAGGATGAGGGTGCAAGCATGCCGAGCGGCCAGGAGGGGATTTACATCGAGAAAGTGTGGAAGGTAGCAGATGAGGATGCCGTCAGGGTGAGGGATGCTCTGGCCCAGCACTTGATCGGATCTGGAGGTAAAACATGAAAACTCTTATTGTGTTAAATTAAGACAACTCTCAGCGTTCTATTTACATTTAATTGTTTCCTCCTATTGATTCCATGTTCATTTCATCTGTTTGGACGCTAGTCCACACAATGGCTGCAGAGCAGGAACAAGGAGAAGTAGCAGCAGTTGCATCTGGTTCAGGAGATGGAAACAAGGAACAAGAAGGCAGATCGAGGAAAGGAGAAAGTGCATGATAGCTAGCTAGAGAGGTGAGACCATTCTTATTTCTCGCCGCGGGGACAAGTCGCAGTTCTCTTCTTAGTTCCTAGTCTGCATGTACTGTATTGGCTAAAGTGACTAGTCATTCAATTGATAGCATGATTTGGGCAGTTAATTAGCATCTCTACGACACTAGATAGGTGTTGTGTCATTTATATTGTTGGCAGTAGTAAGGTTTTGTGATTCAGAAAACGACTACTCGTAGTAATAATGTAGCTGCATGGATGTTAGGGATCAAGTAATTGATTTGGCATTCACTGCATTTTGCATTTTCAGTGACTGTCACAAGTCTCGTGCACTTCAATTCGTGACTGCTGCATGTTGCCTGGAGGTAAATTGGGGCAAGTTCAGATTCATTTTCGGTAGTTGTCATCTTGTTCTGCCACCAGTAGCAAGATGTTGTTACGGTGCTACTGCTAGCAGCGATTCCCAATCTAGTTCTTAATTTGCATCCTACGTATCAAAGTTCATTCCAGTCATACCGTTAACTCACTCGGAAGGAAGCTAAACTGATTGACTGGTGCCTATTAGCAATACGCAAAGCCAAACAAAAAACCTACACAATTGCAAGAATTCGGCAATTTAATTAGCAGATAGCTCTACACTAGGTACTACTTACTGTGTACCACGATGCACTTAATAAACCAAGCTCAAGTCTCATGATCTAGTTTAAATCTACCTTGTGGGTGAGCAGGTGGAAGCGAGACTATCCGGTTTAGCTTGGACATCCTCATCCTGTTGTGCTCATGTGGAAAAATTCAGTGCGGACCCCGGCAGAAGGTTGTCGTGTGTCAGGCGAAAAGACAAGTGTTGGGGGTAATTTATATTATTGGCAACAAGAAAAACAGAGAACAACTAGTAGTAATGTAGCTACATGGAGACGAAAGACAGTGTGTAATTTATTTTGTTTCAGTTGCTTGCTTGTAGTAACCTGAAGGAAGAAGTTGTGAACGTTTATAATGGCAGTGAGTGAGTCTTGTTTCTGGGCAGGAGCCGTTTGTGGCAGTTGTAAGCATGTGTTGTCTACGCCTACTCTGCTCGGAGAAGCGCGGAGTGGGCATTCTAGTCAGGTAGCAGGATTATGTCCGGTAAATTCAGAAACAGGTTGCTCTGTTAAGGTAGCAGCAGTATGTCTTGCAAATTCAGAAACTGTATTTGTAATTCCCTTGAGAATGGAAACCCAGATGAGGTGAATGCATACTCATATATATAGTGTCTCATCTACTACTTTATAAATCTTGATGGGAGCAGGTGGAAGGGAGCCTAGCTGGCCTAGTATAAATAAATCATGTTGCTCAGCTTGCTTACATCACATTGTATAGTTCCTTTGCGGCCTAAAATCTGTCTTCTGTTGTCATAAATCAGGCAAAGACGAGAGTGTTGTCTATTATATAGCGGTGGCAGTAGTGAGCTTTTGTGATTGAGAAAACAATTGATACAGTACTGTAGCTGCATGGAGACTGAAGTCTATTTTGTGATTCATATTTGTGTGTTGAAGGATATGTAAGCATGCAGTGAGTTTGTTTTAGCATGATTGATTCATTAGTTGTCAGTCATGGTAATCAATTTGCTGGCTCAGCCTAGTCAATTCTACTTAGACAAGACAATAAGAGCAGAGCAGAGTGTGCGATGTGCATGATTGATTCATTAGTTGTCAGTCATGGTAATCAATTTGCTGACTCAGCCTAGTCAATTCTACTTAGACAAGACAATAAGAGCAGAGCAGAGTGTGCGATGTGTTTTGTGAAGTTGAAGTTGTTAAATGATAGGCTTGTAGGAAATGTATAGGCTAGTATTTTGTGACATGTTGTCACGTATTTGTACGTACTCGTACATGTAATCTTGGGTGCGGCAGGTTGTTAGCTAGGATAGGTTTATCTTTGTATAGCTTGGAGTAGAGGCCAAGCCTAGTAACAACCTGCGCAACCTATCTTGTAATCTGACATCTCTATATAACACGAACGCGTCCCTGCCGAACAGCATACGCTTCCACAATTCTCTTTCTTTCAGAAGTTGGCATCTTGCTTCTCTCCAAGTCTTAGGGTTCCGCATGATGGTTGGATCATGTGTATGAAGAACTGAATGCGTGTTCAGTTTACACCGATGGAACTGGTGGATTCAGAAGACAAATGATGCTCTTCCTGAGGCGTGAACTAACTGTGTAATGGTACACTGACAGATGGCGTCGACCTTGACATCTTTGATCTGACTCTGCATTCAGAAGTGCCCACCTTCCTTTGAACATGGCCGTGCGATCCGATTCGCATGGAAACACTTCATCCATTCAGAAGAATGGACATTGCCACGATCTTGCAAGAAAGAGGAGAGCAGAGCTGGCGTTGCCTGTTTATTTAATTGCAGCTACACTTACACTCAAGTTGCTGTTCTTGGCAAAATTAATCAGGGATTCAGTTGAGAGGGAAGACAAGTGTTGATCAATCGAACAATACACACGATCCAAATTTTAATTAATTCAGCGGCGTGAGACTAGCAAGTTCATGTCTAAATTAGCTCTGCTTTGTAGTCTGTACAACACTAATTATTTTCAGACGATCCATGTTAATAGTGACTTAACAAATCCAGGACAGTAAGCTTTATCTTTGCTGAATACGGGTGTTTTTGTTGTATATTGTTGATAGTAAGCTTTTGAGTGAGGAGAGTAAAGACTAATAGTGATTTCTACAATTAATGTTCTTTGAGTTGGTTGCTGTAAGCTCAAGGAAGAATCTGTTTGGTGCTTTGGGCCTGTGCATCCCACATGTATCTAAGTTACTCCGAAAGAAGTTAATCTCATGGCCAGCCCTGTGGAGCCCTGTAGAGTTAGCAGCATCAGTGTTTTTGAACTTGCTCTCAAAAGCAATGATTCTTTAAGCCACTCTTGACTCTGCAGCTGCACTGATGGAGGATAGGCTCTGCACCTACTCCCAAGCTGTAGAGGAGCAGCTCGGTTTGGCATTCCCTTTCTCTGCTACTACTGATCATTTTCAGTTTCATTTCCGGTTGTTGGCACTACTAGTACTAACAAGATTGATGTTCTTAAAGAGTTGTAACTCCCAAGTTCCTCGCACTCTACTCTCAAAAGTTTGTTCTATCATTCTCAAAAAGAAAAAAAAAGCTTCTTTACTTTTGTACTATATGCTACTGATGTCACTAGAATCATAGTGTTAACTTATTCAAAAAGCAGTTAACCTCTGCAACTCTTGCAGTTAATCCCAGTTCCATCTGCAACTAATGTATGTTGAGTTTACAAGGATGGAACTGGATTCAGAAGAAAAGAGTGTTTACCCGCAAAAAAGGAAGAAGAAAAGAGTGCTGGTCCCTCAGGCGCCAAATGTGTAATGGTGCAACAGATGACGGCGCTGACATTAGCCTCGTCGGTCTGATTCTGAAGAAAACTCTCCGGCATGAACTATCCCCCGTCCTTCGCTGACGGTCTTGTCTCGAATTCTCATCGAAACACTACTTGTTCATCCATTCATCCATCCAGAAGAAAACTGACATTGTCATGATCTCGCAAGAAATAAGAGAGCAGAGTTGATGTTGCAGCTACACTTACACCCATGTTGTTGTCCTTAGCAAAAGCGCCAACACTTTCCGGAGGACGTCGACAACGAGCACGGATTCTACGCGCAAAGGAGGGCGGAGCGAGACGCCTATCGTGAGGACAGGCGTACGTGGAAGGCGGCCGCGCTCTTCAACATCGTCGAGCACAAAGAAGTGTCGACCTGGGACTCCAACAATGAACGGTGGATTGACGCCTTCATTACGACGTGGGAGGAGGAGGACATCACCGAGTCGAAGTTGGAGGAGGAGGAGGACGATGAGTACTTGAAATATGGCTATCTTTTTTTTATCTATCTATGCTATGAACTATCTATACTATCCTTATTTATCGTTTTATCGCTAACTTTTTTTAAATGATACATTTTTATTAATAAATTTAAGAAATATTACGCCGTTTAGATTTATTTCAAAAATAATACGGCATCAGCCTGAGAAAAGCCGATTGGCTTCTGTCGGCCAGCGGTAAGCCGAGTGAGCTCTTGGCTGCAGTCGAACTTATCGCCGACTTATCACTGGCCGACTGCATGCCCAGTTGGCCGACTTATCGACTGGTCATATTTCAAAAATATGACCAGTCACTAATCAGCCACTTATCGCCGACTGCAGGCGAACCTGACACTAATTAGCTTACCGCTGGCTGACTGCATGCCTACCTGGCCGACCAGCCACTAATCGGCTTACCGGTGACTGACTGGCGTCTTATTCGGCTTACCCGTAGCCGACTGAAGCCAATCGGCTTCCACAAGGCTGATACTGTATTATTTTTAAAATAAACCTAAACGGCGTAATATTTCTCAAAATTACTAAAAAAAGATGTATTAAAAAAAATAGTCTGTTTACCTATGCCTATCTATGAATTACCTTGTTTTTGCGTTTGAATGTGTATCGCGCGTTGTAAATTTTAACAACTTCGGAGGAGGAGGAGAACATCACCGAGTCAGAGGAGGAGGAGGACGACGAGTAGTTTAGCGCTTTTGCTAGAGCAGCGCGCGCACAATTTTTTGTAGCGGCCGCTGAAGCCAGCGCTCTGCGGCGTGCAAAAAGTTGCTCTTTCGGCGTTGTAAACTTATTTTAGCACGCCACGTGGATGCATGCCTGTTGGAGATGCTCTTACTTATTTTAGAGTATCATGTAACCAGTTTTGTGTTTTTCTTTCCATGCAGAAACCTTATCATCTTCTATCGTGGTTTCCTCTGTGCGACTTGCGGTAAACGTCTTGCCTTTCCTGGCCCACGTGTTCCATGTTATATAGATGGGTTGCAAGCCCTCATATGCATACAAGTTGTTGTGGAGATACATCTTGGAGGAGAAGAAATACAAGAGATAAAAGAAGATAAAGACTACATAAGTATCTTGTCTAACTACTCCTCATGCGGTTGAGAAAGATCTCCTCTCCTAGTACGCAGGAATATACGTGCAGAATATGTCACGTTTAACACCCTCCCTTAATCACAACTTCATCAAGTTGAGATTATGCTTGAAGTCTTCAAAACTTCTTGTGGTAGAGCTTTAGTGAAACCATCCGCAACTTGATCTTGAGAGTGAATAAACCGAATATCCAAGAGTTTATTTGCAACTCTTTCTCGAACAAAATGAAAATCTATCTCAATATGTTTAGTTCTGGCATGAAAGACAGGATTTGCTGATAGATTGGTAGCACCTAAATTGTCACACCACAAACATGGAGCTTTAGTGTTTTTCATACCTAGCTCTTTCAAAAGTGACTGTACCCATATGATCTCTGCTGTTGCATTTGCCAACGCTTTGTATTCTGCTTCTGTACTAGACCTTGAAACTGTAGCTTGCTTCCTTGCACTCCAAGATATCAAGTTAGGTCCAAAGAATACTGCAAAGCCACCAGTTGAGCGTCTGTCATCTAGACACCCAACCCAATCTGAGTCAGAGAAGGCACTAATAAGTGTAGAGGGTGACTTGCTGAAATTTAGACCAATGCTCAATGCATTTTTCACATATCTTACTATACGTTTTGCAGCAGTCAGATGAACAGTGGTAGGTGCATGAAGAAACTGACATACTTTGCTAACAGCAAAGGAAATGTCTGGTCTGGTCAGTGTTAAGTACTGAAGTGCACCTACCAGACTCCTGTATTTTGTACCATTTTCTGAACTCAGGAGTTCTCCTTCAGTAAGAGACAATTTTTCTGTGCTAGATAAAGGAGTAGGCGCAGGCTTACAGTTTTGCAGACCAGCCTTTTTTACTAAGTCTGCTGCATATTTTTCTTGAGAGAGGTGAAGACCATCCTTGTGTTGCTTGACCTCAATACCAAGAAAGTAATGTAGATCTCCTAGATCCTTGAGAGCAAATTCTGCACTTAAATCCTTCAAGAGTGCTGTTATTGCTTCATCAGATGAGCTTGTCACAATTATATCATCAACATATATGAGAACAAACATGGATATCCTTGACTTATTATAGATAAATAATGATGTGTCAGATTTTGAAGGAACAAAACCAAGTGCTTGCATCTTTTTACTGAGACGAGAATACCATGCTCTTGGGGCCTGTTTCAGTCCATACAATGCCTTATCAAGCTTGCACACATGAAGTGGTGCACGTGCATTTACAAACCCAGGTGGTTGTTTCATGTAAACCTCCTCTTCCAGAACACCATGAAGAAACGCGTTCTGAACGTCTAGCTGACGTAGACTCCATCCCCTGGACACAGAAATGGACAAAACAAGACGAATAGTAGCAGCTTTTACAACTGGACTAAACGTGTCCTCATAGTCAATACCATACCGTTGTTTAAAGCCCTTTGCAACGAGTCTAGCTTTGTAACGATCAATGGTTCCATCAGCTTTCCTTTTTATCCTAAAGACCCACTTACAGTCAATAAAATTTTTACCTCGTTGAGGAGGAACCAAGTGTCATGTTCTGTTTTTCTCAAGTGCCATGATTTCATCATTCATTGCTTTTCTCCAACGTGCATCACCCAAAGCATCTTCGAGAGTATTTGGCTCTCCTGGTTCACCTGTCGAACACACCAGCCCATATTTTGTAATATGCTTATAATCAATAGGTTTAATTACCCCTTGCTGAAGTCGTGTTCGGCGCGAAGTAGCAACCAGGGGCTCTGCAGAGTGCTCCGGCGCAGAGGATCCCGGGTCTGCCACAGGTTGATCCCGCCCTGATCCCGAGGAGGATTCGTCCAGGGGGCCCGAGCCCGCAGCACGCACAGGCGATGTCGGGGGCGGATTCTCTGTGGCCGTGGACCGAGGTGCAAGCGACAATTTGGCCGCAGAAGATCTGGGCCTGAGTAAATCATCATGGCCCAATGATTGCCGCCTGGGCCCCGGGCTGATAGGACCTGACCCCGCATCCGCCGGGCCAGTCGCGGCGCGCCGCTTGTAGACGCGCAGTTGGCCATCTTGCTGGACCCGGCCCAGACCAGACCCAGCCGGCCAATTGTCGGGCGCGGACTCGCGCGCGCGAGAGGAGTCGTTGCGGCCCGCCGAGATCTGCCGCGTGGTTGGCGCGGATTCATCTGCATGGCCGCCTGGTGCTGGCGCGTCCGTGCGCCCACCTGCAGCTGTCGGGACTGGTGCGTCCGGATCGCTGCCAGGCGCGGATCCCGGAGAGGATCGACTGCGCTGTTGCAGCACCTGCGCCGATCCCGAAGAGGATCTGTCCCCTGAACCAGGACACATGAAATAAGGCCCTGTTGACCCGTTTTCTTCGCCATTTTCTGTGATTTGAGCACCGCTGTTTTCTGCATTATCACAAGGCTCAAGGAGACTATCAGTAGGGTTAGTTAACATATGATCACAATTTGTAATACCCCCTTGATCATAGCCAGAGAGATGAGAGGGTAGGAGCAAAATTTCCTTGCGGAGGAGTGCGCCGGCATTGGGATGGAGATCCGCAAAGGGAAACTTGGTCTCATCAAAATCAACATCGCGAGAGATGTAAACCCTACCAGTGGAGATGTCGAGGCACTTAACACCTTTGTGTTGTGCACTATAACCAAGAAAAGCACACTGTTTTGATCTAAACATGAGCTTGCGATTGTTGTAAGGCCGAAGATTGGGCCAACAAGCACAGCCAAAGACACGGAGAGAGGTGTAGTCTGGTTTTGTGTGTAGGAGGCGTTCCATGGGTGTTTCATTGTTGATGACACGGCTAGGTAGCATGTTAATGATGTGAACAGCTGCAAGAAAAGCCTCATCCCAGAATTTTAGGGGCATGGAGGCTCCGGCTAGGAGGGCCAAGCCAACCTCTACAATGTGCCTATGCTTGCGTTCGGCCGACCCGTTTTATTGGTGAGCGTGCGGGCATGACACATGGTGAGTTATGCCTATGCTTTGGAAGAAGGAATTAAGTTTCTCGTATTCCCCTCCCCAATCGGATTAGACAGCAATAATCTTACTATCAAACTTTCTTTCAACAAGTGCTTGAAAGTTGTGAAAAACTTGAAACACATCCGATCTTTTCTTAAGGAGATAGATTCATGAAAATTTGCTATAGTCATCGATGAAACTCACATAATACGTGTGTCTTCCAACAGAAGTGGGTGCAGGCCCCCACACATCAGAAAAGATCAATTGCAAAGGTTTGGTGGAGACACTAGTAGATATAGGGTATGGTAATTGATGACTTTTAGCACACTGACATGAATCACAAATAGTTTCAATGTTGCGCTCACCAACAAACGGGAGCTTATTTTTCCTAAGTAATTTTTCAACTAAAGAAAAAGAGGCATGTCCTAAACGATCGTGCCATCGTGTGGATGAAAGCTTGATAGCACCACAAGCTTGTTTATTGAATCTTCTAAACTCCAGAATCAACGGGTAGAGCCCTCGAACGCATCTACCTCGATAGAGAACTTTCTTCGTGGCCTGATCCTTGATCAAAAAGAAATAAGGATGAAACTCGAGAAAAACATGATTATCAATGGCAATTCTATGAACGGAGAGAAGATTTTTATGAGCACTAGGAACATGCAAGATTCTCTTGAGATGAATTTTACGACTAGGGGTATTGAAAATTGAATGACCAATGTGACGTATGCCCATACCTTCACCATTAGCCGCATGAATTTGGTCCTTGCCACGATATTTTTCCTTCATGGTGACTTTCTCTAGCTCATTGGTGATGTGGTTGGTGGCGCCACTATCCACATACCAATTTGTGTCAACTCCATAGGAGCCATCGGCCGCAGCAGCAATTTTCTCTTCATCTTGCGAGGAGTCACCATCATCCTCTTCATAGTGGTACCAACAATCCTTCGCCGTGTGTCCAGGCTTGCCACAGATTTGGCAGCGAGGCAACTCCGGGCGTGATCTGTTGGAGCCGCCATTGCCACCACCGCGGCGCCCTTTGGAGTTTCCCGAGCGGCCGCCGCCGCGCGAGTTGTTGGAGTAGCCACCACCACCGGAGCCACCACCACCGGAGCCGAACCTCCCCTTGCCACGGGGAGATGGGCGCGAGCGAGAGCCACCGCCGCGGCCTCTGAACGCAGAGTTGGCCGACGATTTGAACCCACCCCCGGAGCCTTGGTACTGTGCCATGCGTTGATCAAAGTTACTGAGCATAGAGAAAAGTTCATCAAGAGTTACCGGGGTGACGCGAGCATCCAGTGCGGAGACAAGGGGCTGATAATCTTGGTCTAGCCCGTGGATGATGTAGGACATGAGCTCGTCGTCCTGGATGGGTTTGCCCGCCGCGGCGAGTTCATCGGCAAGACCTCTCATGGTGGCGAAGAAGGAGGCCACCGATTGATTTCCCTTCTGCGCATTGATCAGCGCCGTACGGATGTTGTTGACGCGACTGAGTGACTGCGACGAGAACATGCTCGCCAGTGCCACCCACAGTTCGCACGCCGTGGTGATCGTGGTCACCGTGACGAGCACCTCCTTGGAGAGGTTTTGGAGCAGGTATCCGAGGACCTGCTGGTCCTCCCTCACCCAAAGTGGATGAAGGGGATTTGGCCCAGTCGTCTCCTTGCCGGCGGCGTCCTTGCTGGTGAGGACTTTGGCCGGTTCAGTCGCCGTGCCGTCGACGTAGTGGAAGACGCCGGCGCCCCGCAGCTGCGGCGTGATCTGGGTTCGCCACAAGACATAGTTGGTGCGGGAGAGCTTCTCCGGGACTCCACCGCTGAGCGGCGACTGGAAGGAGGCGGAGGAGGAAGACATGGCTGCGCACTTGATGGAGATGGATAGGCTAGGGTTTTAGTGGAAGAAGAAGGCTCTGTATACCATGTGCGACTTGCGGTAAACGTCTTGCCTTTCCTGGCCGACGTGTTCCATGTTATATAGATGGGTTGCAAGCCCTCATATGCGTACAAGTTGTTGTGGAGATACATCTTGGAGGAGAAGAAATACAAGAGATAAAAGAAGATAAAGACTACATAAGTATCTTGTCTAACTACTCCTCATGCGGTTGAGAAAGATCTCCTCTCCTACTACGCAGGAATATACGTGCAGAATATGTCACGTTTAACATCCTCCTCTAGCCAGTAGTCTTGGGTGCTTCTTGCTGGGGTGTGTCTACTCCTGTTTTTTTATGTTTATCCTTGATCTGCTTTGTAAGAGGGTGCCCTTACCACTTTGTATCGGTTCGGTCGTATTGCTTTATATATAAAGCGGGATGAAAGCCTTTCTCGATATCATCTTGTATGGTGGATGCGCAAGGATTTGAGCCTGTGTACAAAATGGCAAGAAGTACCTTCAGTTACGTCTGCACCTTGGTGAGGATCCCATTTTTTGAAGATATGATGGCAAGGGAGCCCACCTTTGTCAATGGGAGAGTGTTGTCTTTACAAGACAGAGTGGTTGTCGCTCTGAGAATGCTGAACTCTAGTGACTCTCCGGTTACCGTAGGATCCTCTCTTGGTGTGAGCGAGTCAACTGCCTTGCTGTTAACTAAGATCCTCTCTTTGTATTTTTGTTGCCCTGCAGAAAGCTTATCATCTTGTATGGTAGACCGACGAGAATTTGAGTCTCTATGCAAAATGAGAAGAAGCACCTTCAGTTATGTCTGCAGCTTGGTGAGGATCTCATTTTTGGAAGATATGATGGCAAGGGAGCTCACCTTTGTCGATGGTAGAGTGTTGTCTTTACAAGACAGAGTGGCTGTCGCTCTAAGAATGCTGACCTCTGGTGAGCCTCCGGTTACCGTAGGATCCTCTCTTGGTGTGAGCGAGTCAACTTGCTTGCTGGTAACTAAGGTGTTTGTTGAAGCCATGCATGAGCCATCAGTTTTTTTTCTTTTTTTCGAAAAGGGGGAAAACCCCGGCCTCTGCATCAGAATGATGCATACGGCCATCTTATAAACCAAACAAAGATAGTGTCAACAAGGTTCGAAGGTCTCCAAAACAGAAAAAGTAAAACAAGCTCACACAGAGCCATAGAGTGGCTAGAAACCACAACTAGCCAAGATAAGAGGCCACAACCGGCTGGCTACCAAAGGATGATTATACTAGATGCCTATCCTATTACATGACCGTCATCCTATCAGTGCACAACTTTAAATGGCCAGGCTCCTATCCAATGGAGAAGATCAAGCGCAAATTTGACAAGATACACGGCCTGCCAAACTGCTACGGTGTTGTACATACAGCCCAAATCACATTTGGATCGCAAGATCGTGACGGTGAGGAGAATGAGCCTATGCTAATGCGAGCCATCCTTGATCCAGATATGAGGTTCACAAAGGTTTGGTTGGCTTCTGATCTCTTGGAGTTGGACTCTGGTATCTTGAAGTACTATGAGGAGGGTGCTGTGGTGAATGTCAGTAAGCTGAAGTTATCAGATGGTTCGGAAGTCGGAGATTACATAATTGGTGATGCAGGATACCCTCTTTGTCCCTGGATCCTCACACCTTACCTGTTGGAAGACGGTCTCTCACTCTCAGACGCCAAAGTTGAGTTCAACAGGAGACATTGTGCAGTGACAGCTTTTGCGCTAAGGGCGCTAACAAAGTTAAAAGACACATGGAAGTGCCTCCAGGGAGAAGGGTGGCATCCAGATAATGACATGTTGAGATGGACAATCTGGGTATGCTGCATGGTGCATAACATAGTGATAGACATGGAGGAGAATGACGAGCATCGGGAGGAAGGTGAGTATGAGGATGAGGGCCAAGAGGAGAAGGACGAAGGTGAGTATGAGGGTGAGGGCCAGGGGGAATTGCGGCAGGTAGCAGATGAGGATGCTGTCGGGGTGAGGGGTGCACTATCCCAGCACTTGATCAAGTCTGTAGGTAAATGTGCACCACTCTTTATATGTATTGGTTCGAAGACTTTGTTGTCAATTTATTTTGCTTCCATCTTTCACCTGCCACAGAGGAGGAACAAGGAGCAGAAGATAAAAACAAGGAAGAAGAAGCTCGCCGACGACAAACAGCAGATGGAGGAAAGGAGAAAGTGCATGACAGCTAGGTAGGCAGATCAGACCAAACTGCCATCTCCACAAAATCAGAATTTTTTGCTGGCTCTCATGTACGTACTTCCCTTTGTGTGCAGGCCCTGTTTGGCAATGGAGGCAGAGTGATGCTGCGGCATGAATAAAAAAAGTTGGGCCAGGAAAGAAGAGTGCCGTCGTCCATTGTGAATTACCGGCATTGTGATTTGTATTTGCGCTTTTTTGCGGCTGAGAGAACCCAGTAATTAATAATGTAGCTGCATGTGAGGAGGCTAAAGACTAGTTGTGATTTCTATATACGTATTACTTTCAATTGGTTGCTGTTATACAGTTAACTTATTCACAAGTACGTTTTTGTACTGTAGCAAGTTCTTTATTTTCTGCTTTTCCGATTCCGCACAGCATACCGCGCAAACGCGGTACACCCTTGGCGCTCATCGGATAAACCCACAGTGGGTTTTTGTTGTGCTTCTTTTTCTCCTGCGGGTTTTCCCTCATTTTGCTTGCTGTTTTTCACGTTTATTTCCTGTTTTCCTTTTCTATATTTAATTTTTACATATTATGTATCTTTTCTCTTAAAAACATATATTTTATAAAATTTCAAAAACGTGGTTAAAAAATTCATGAATATTCATTCAAATAAATTTTATAAAAATCAAAATAGTTTTTTTTATGGTTTTGTGCACGTTTTTCATGTTTTGATTTTTCTTTTCTATCTAGTTTTTATTTATTAATTTTTCATTTTGTTTTTTATGGGTTTTTTCTTCTAGATATCCGTTTTCAGTTTTTTTTACATTCTATATTTTTATACTATAAACATTTTTAATATAATATGAACATGTTTTGAATAGTGAGCTTTTATTAATTTATAAGCTTTTCATATACGATTAACCTTTTTAAAATGTATGGTAACCCTTTCTTAATATACAATTTTCCTAAAATATAGAATAAAATATTTTAAACACATACAATACATTTTTTCAATCTATTTTCTATTTGTCTAATCTTACTCCATTCATAAATATAAGATGTTCTAACTTTTTCTGAATCGGATCTATATAGACATGTTTTAGTTTGTTTGTTCAGTCATTTCAGTCCATATGAAGCCCATATTAGAATTTTTATGAACGGAGGGAGTAGGTTTTCAATTATTTAGCTATTTAAAAAATCCTACAGTTTTTTTAGGGAATCCCACATTTGGTTTTGTGGGGAAAAAACCAACATAAAAACTTACTTGACCTTAACGCCCTGGCGAACCAACCTGTGGTTGGATGGTTAGAGGGACTGTGGTATCCCCAGCCCACCAGGGTTCAAATCCTGGTGCTCGCATTTATTCCTGGATTTATTTCAGGATTTCCGGCGATGCGCTTTCAGTGGGAGGAGACGTTCCCGTCGATGACGAAGCGCCTACGGTGACTTCGTAAATCTGAAGATGATATGCCGGCTCAGTCTTTCGGAGGTGCTCATAGGGGTAAGGTGTGCGTGTGTGCGTTCATAGAGATGGGTGTATGTGCGTGTATATGAGCACTTGTGTCTGTACTGATGTTTAAAAAAAAAAGACCTTAACGCCCTGCTCATCATTATCGTCACATGCTGACGGCCCATGCGCAAAATAATTCGTGAGTTTATATGATGCCCAATGCGTTATATGGGGCGTTCAACGACCAGGGCACTCCTAATTGCCAATTCCATGTAGCGTCCTGTTTTCTTTGCGGAGCACTCCTACTGTTTTGTTTTAACAAATGTTTCTTTGGTTTACACAGTTTGGCTTAGTTTTAAATCATTTTTACATTTCGGAAAAAACATGATTTTTTACAGATAATATCTGAAAAATAATAATAGTGCAGCAAACATTTTTTAAAAACTACATGAACATTTCTAAAAAATATGCGGACATTCACATAAAAATGCATGCACGCTTTTGTAAAAATATATTCAGCGTGTATTTCAAAATATTTATCGTGTACTAAGAAAATGTCCACCATGTTTAAAAAATGTTCACCATGTTATAATGAAGATTGGCAGGCTTAAAAATATGTTCATGGTGAACTAAAAATGTCCGACACATTAAAAAAAATGTTTAACAGGTATTAGAAAATGTTCACCAGGATTAAATAAATGTTCATCGTGTGAAAGAAAATGCTGGGCGTGTATTGTCCATCATCTACCAAAAATGTCCAGCGTGTTTTATAAAGTATTCACCATATATTATAACATGTTCAGATCTTTTTTCCTTTTAATTAACACGGGAGTTGTTATAAAGTGCTTAATTCATATAGACTAATATATAAGAAAAAGGTGTAGGTGGTGGAAATTCAAAACACGTTTTATATAGGATGCAACTAAACAACTGTGTGGACACACAAAAGGAAAACAATCAATTTGAAAGCTTGAATAAAAATTGTCTACATGAACATCATATGATCTAGTGTCTCCGTCGAAAGCACTACATGAACCCCTCGTGAACGATTTAGCAATGAACAAAAAATCCAAGTATTTAGACATGAGAATACCATGTACATGATTTAAAAGCCATAAAAAATTGTTACCTTTGGTTAGGGTATCTTGCAAATAAACAGGGGTAATAAATTCCTTATAGCTAATCAGGTGAACATAGCAAATTGATTACCTCTGGATTGATTTTCATGTGCTCTAGCCAAAAAATAAATCAAATCTGTAAGCCATAAAAAACGTTACCCTTTGACTCTGAACAAGTAATAGAACTACTCAACATGCTTCATATATTACCCGGAACATTTATGGTCTCTGTTGTTATGTCTTCCCATGTACGTTTAATGTGTCTACATGCATGGTTATGTTTTGTGGGTCTAGTGCTTCACTGATGTAGTTCCAAATCACTTGATAAGTCCATTACGAGGTCAAGTTTGTTCTGATTCCTGATAAGTAATTTTTCTTTTTCCAGGCCGAGATTTTTCCTGAAGTTGCTTGCCTTTATGGCATTGTATCTATCGCTTGCCTTTATTTTCGCTGCCATGTATGTAGCGAAGACAATTTTTAGTAAGCTTTTGTGATTGAGAAAATGATCAATAATGTAGCTTCATCGAGGCGGAGTGTTTGTGATTTGTATTCTTTCGGTTGCTTTTCTGTAACCTGAAGCTTTCATGGGTTGAGTAAACAATACCATAGGTGTATGATCGAGCGGAAGGTAAGTTGGCTGTTGTACAAGTTGTATGGTTTTGACAGGTGCCGTGTTTGGGCAGCATTCAATTCAATTGTCAAGTGCGTTTCAGGATATGTCATGGCAATGTTAAGGCACAGGAAGAGAAATAGCAGATGAGAAGGGCGTCAGGGCTTGTTGGCCCGCAGATTCTTCAAACCTGGACCGGAAGGTAAGTTGGCTCAAGCCTGGAGCCCAATTGTCCGAGCCAGATTATAAATATACCTCCATGTACGCCTGTTCAAAATGAAAAAAATAAATACATAAAGTTCATACATAGTTCTCATAGAATAACATATATCTCTCTAGAGCATCTAACTAAAACATACATTGAAACTAATATACAACTATGTAAAACATTTAAATGCAACAAATGCGATCATAATCGTAACAAACGTAACAATTGATCCAACAACATAATGATATCAAACCATTTTTTTCAATGACATATTTTCTAATCTTTCTAATCTTCAAGCGCATTGCACCCATCTGAATCTTGTGATCATCGATGACATCGGCAACATGCAACTCCAATTCCATCTTCTCCTCCTTAATTCTTTCAATTTTTCTAATCTTCAATTGTTCTATATATACACGATGCCGCAAAAGGCCCCGGCGCAAACATCGTCTCCACCTCGGGGCCAGCATAGCATAGCCAAAGAAAGCTTCAACATGGTCTCCATCGACCAGAGGTTTGAATATTCACCCTATTCATTAAATTCACCATAAAGATACTAGTCCCTTCATGCAAATGTAATGATTTGGCAATCTCTTTCCTGCATGCATGCAGATCGAGCTTGCCCCTTCAGAGATTGTTATGGAAGTCTCTAGGACAATTGGTGTCTTTGCTGAAGCGGGTGTCCAATATAATGGCATGGCATCCCTCACCATTACCACAACCGTACGCACACTTTGGAAAACCGCAGAGCACTCCTTTAAGCCTTCTCCGTTAGAAGGAACCGTTACACGACATGGTCATGAATATAGAGAGAAGTGATCTTTCTTTCTCCGTTCTTGGTTAAACAACAAGTTTTCGTATATCTAGTCGATGCTACTACATATAGTACGTGTTCATACATATATACAATATATAACATCTCTGGCGATCCCTAACTAGCTAATATCTATCCACCAACATCGAGAAGGACACCCCGATGCTATTCTCCATCTGTAGGTATGACATGCTCAACAAAAAATCCTGCCAAATCCTCTTGAATTGCTCGTATGCGATCAGTTGGTAGGAGTTCGTTCCGCATCCACATGATCTAATTGAAAGAAATATATATAACTCAACACAATTGATGGTAATAAAAATAAAATGTGAATATTGTTTATGTACTTCATATTTTTGTTCAGATCTGCCCCTCTCAAAGGTCGTCTGGTGAATTCACTCGCAAACGTAGTATCCACATAAATTGTTCCTATCTTCCTGCCTCAAGCAGTACTTTGCGAGAATAGAGTTCAATCAAAATAATAATCAAGCATGATAAGGGTATCGAAACTGGAATTAATGAGAGGTGCGCGGAAATATTATGTATTTTTGTAAAAAAAAAACTAAATTTGGTTGGGGAGGGGGGGGGGCAATTGACCCCTTTGGCCTTCACTCCATCAACCGGTCTCCTCCCCATACCCTTCGTCCAAGCATTTTGGCTACCGACAACGGCTTCATTGGCTCCTCCTCTGTAGGACAGAGGTTGCGCGTGGCTGTTGGAGATGTTCTTACTCCACGAGCTTGAGAATGAATGACCCAACTCCACCTAGAGTGATCAGACCTGTCAAAACAAGCCCAATAACCCTCATCCAAAAACGCCGGTCAGTAGGCGCCACCTGAGCCGGTCCGCATCCGGCTGGCGGCTGCACAACGATGTCCACGTCACCTTCATCGCCTGACGGATCGATGTCCGCACCTGGCTGCACAACGATGTTCGCATCCCCTGCTTCGGCTGCTGCTTTCTTGGCCTTCGAGTGGACGCAGAAGCACCACAGGCAGGCCGCAATGACGACGAGCAACAAGATCCCCCCGCCAATGCCCATTCCAATGGCAAAAGTTGTGCAAAGAAGTAAAGCCTGCAAGCAGAGGAAAAACAAACCAGAGGAGGTGTTGTGAGGAGGATGCGGCTGATAAGCTGCATGTAGCTCTGAACTACACTTCGGATTATGGAACCTTG
>NC_041393.1:776444107-776464965 GCF_002162155.2 Triticum dicoccoides
AAGAATTTTTTTTTCTGGTGTACTCCCTCCGTTCGGAAATACTTGTCGCACAAATAGATAAAATTGGATGTATCTAATAAAACTAAAATATGTTTAGATATATCCATTCCCCGACGAGTATTTCCGGACGGAGGGAGTATAATAATAAATAAAAGAAACGAAAGGAAAGTGGGGGCAACACATAGTTAATTCATTTTCTTCTTGTCAGATGATTCAAGACAAATGGGCTTCATGGGCCGTAGGCCGTGCCCAGATAATCCAGAGCAGAAGGGCATAGCCCAAAATTATAATCCACATACGCGCAGCGCCGCCTCTCAAATCCTAATGGGGAGGTCACTCCACCGGGAGCTCCTATTGGGCGCTGTAGGCACTCGTTAGTGAAGTGGCGCCTACAGCGACCAGCCATGGGCCGCGACCCATTAAGAAGATCGCTCCCTCGCTCTTCGGTTCGCTTGCTCGCAGAAGAAAAACACACTCGCATCGCTGTTTTTTTTTTCAGGCTGGGCTGTGGTGCTGGTTCAGGAAAAAGACCGGCCTCCATTTTTTCACAATTTTGAATATGTATGTGAAAAAAGTTCATATATTATTAAAAAAGTTCATTGATTTTGAACAAAAAAGTTCACAAATCTGAAAAAAGTTCATCGGATTTGAAAAAAGTTCATCGAATTGAAATTAGTCCTTTGCATTTGAAAGTTCATCAAATCGAAAAAAAGTTCATTGGATTTGCAAAAAAAATTCATCGGATTTTATAAAAAAAAGTTCATCGAATCGAAAAAAGTTCACTGGATTTGAAAAAAGTTCATCAAATTGAAAATATTCTTCGGATTTTAGAAAAAGATCATCGATTTTTAAAATAAGTTTGTTAAAATGATAAAGGTTCATTCATTTAAAAAAAAGATAATCGAGTTTGAAAGATAGTTCGTTGAAATTGAAAAAAAGTTAATCAAATTCAAAATTTTCATCGATTTAAAGAAAATGTTAACCAATTAGAAAACAAATATTGTCTATTTGTAAACATTTCACGCATTTAAGTAAAAAAACAAAACAGGAAACAAAAAAGGAAAGTGGAAAACCCACAGAATTTCCTTTATATGTATAAAAAGATAGAAAGGAGGTCTATATTCATAAGTCAGGGCGGTGGTGTAGTGCTTCGTGGAGTTTGCCACCAATAGAGAGATGGTTTGTTCGATTCCTGGCTGGGCACATTTTCCCTTAGTCTCCTTTTTTGAGTTTCAAAACAGGGGGAAAATGATAGCAGGCACATGGAGTGGCAGTGGCGGGGGAGGGAGGATGATACTTGCGCGCAAGGAGATCCAGACTGATCTATCTGCTCCGATCCAGACATGGACCATGGATCGAAGCCATCTCTTCGACCTAACTGATCTCTTTGCTCCGATTTTGTGACAAGCTAAAGGAAACACTGCTGTGCCGCTAGGGTTTCTTCTCTCGATTTGGGGATCGAATGGGGAACAGAACAACGTACCCGTGGGCTGGGTTAAAAACATCTAGCGGGCCGGCCATCGCGTCCCGTTCCAGTGATAACAGGACCCGTCGCTAGATCGCCGTCAAACCTATCTGCAGTCGGCCACAAACACCGTCTCCCACGGCGTCAGTGCCCGTCACGCACACACATTAACTCCCCGTAACCACCCATCGGTCCCACATCGGAAATTACGCATCTCGATGAAAACGAACGCCTCTAGATACCGATAGCGCGCGAGCTCGTCCGCGCCGATGAATTTCCGTGTTCTATAGCTCAAAGGTAACGTTTTTGGTACTCCCTATAGCCCCCTAAATTTGTTGTTTGCTAATTGATGTTGATGCCACAAATTGTTTTTGATAATCCAATCATTAGGGTGATTAATGCTTTTAAAACAGATACTAATCCAGCTTAATTTCGAGATAACACCAAAATCAAATTTGTAATGGTTATGGATTGCATTCCAATCCAAACCAATTTATTCAATATAGATTAATGCTAGTTGGAGATATATATCTAGAACAGTGTTGTTGTATAAGTTTTTAAATTTTTTGTAAATTTCTGTGTTGCAAACATTAGTCTATTTTCAGGCAGAACCAGTTTTCAACAATGTTGAAGTTCTCACCCGCAAAAAAAAAAAAACAATGTTGAAGTTCTACATAATTTCCTGTTGAATATCGTGATATGGTTGTTTGCTTGTTTTGGTCAAGTTGATTAACATTTAACCAAGAAACCGGTCTGGCATGATTCAGAGTTCGAATCAAAGGGAGAGCGTCAAAATTTTGGCTTATTGTCCAGGTTATGCTTGCATATTTACCTAGTACTAATTTATGTCCTAATTTGAAAAGCGGTTTATACAGATTCTGGATGTTCAAGTGCCAAGGTCAAAATACAAATTATTCTTTTATTGTTTAATGTTAAGGGCCCCGGATTTTATTTTCGCCCCGGGCCCCCGAAATGTCAGGACCGGCCCTGGTGCTCTCCAACATCTTATTCCACCAGTATATGCGCCTATCGACCTTTTTTTCGATCAAGGGTGAATTTTATTGGCTCAAATGGAGCATCGAGAAGATACAATATGAGCACACACCCGGCCTCTGCATAATTAGAATGCACACAGCCATCCTAACACACACGTAAAAAAATGCCAACAACTAGCAAGGTCACAAGACCAAAAGCTATGCATAGGCGTGGAGAAGAGAAAGAAAAAACCCAAAGCGATCAGATCAGCCATGGACAAACTACAACTAAGACCATATCCGCACCAACCATTGACATCACATGGAGGTTGATGTTCTTCAACAGCAACGCCTTCAGGAAGGAGGTGACACTCAAGCGCCGCCGTTGCCGGATCGAGCCACAAAGGCCAGAATCAAAGTTTTCACCCTGAAGAATAGTTTGAACATATCCGAGCAATGCCTCCAACAAGGTAACGACATAGAAAACATCGCCATTGCCAAGTATGACCACTCGGGTCTGACCTAGGCTTTCACCCCGGAGCTCGAGACCAGGTGCTCACAACATCACCATCAAAGTCGCGCATGTGTTGTCGCCACCACTTTTCCGCAATACCAGCAGCTACAATTTGACCGGCGCCACTCCACAAAACATTCCTATGCATCAAGTCGTTGTCCATAGTTTGTAACACACCACATAAAGTCATCCACCGGATCAAGAGATAACACCTCCTGAAGTCTTTCTGATAACCTCGCTGTCGTGGATCCGTAGGAAGTCACTGCAAAACAGTTAGCAGTCACCACCGTCTGGCCAATATGATCTAAACCACCACCATCAACCGAGGATCGCAATGTCGGCGGCCCGCACCGCACACGCAAAAGGCCACCTCATCGCGGCAACCCCACATGTCCAGAGACCGTCATGGCCGGAGCAGTGTCATTAAAGATGCACCGCCAAAAGTAGCCGCCGCAGTGGGATGAGCATCGTTGCGACATCAATCACAATTTCATTGTCAAGCCCTTGCACTGGATGCCGAGGTACTGTAGGTGCAGCATGTTCCCGATTTCATTGGGCAGCTCCTCGACGATGTTGACGCCCTCTAGGTTGATGACACGAAGGAAGGTGGATTCCTTGAGCAGCTGGCTGAAGCCCTTCATGAATTCATGCGACCCTGCATACACTAGTAGAAAACGGGCTTTTTGTCCCGGTTTCAGAAAGCCTTTTCTGAAACCGGGACAAAAGGGTCGAGACTAAAGCCCCCCTCCCCTCCCCTAGTCCCAGTTGTGTTACGAATGACATGAAATTTGTAGCGGGCTTCATGCATCAAATTGTCTATCGCACAAAAATATTAGAATTTTTTGAATTTTTTATGAATTTTTTTCTAACCGGGTGCAGATGAGCCTGGGCACCGAAACGTCCTATTTTCTATGAAGAAACTACCATGTTGTTGCCATCAGATTCACAAAATAGCTGTCAAACCTAAGAGCATCTACAGCCGGGGGGCCCAAACCGAGCTCAAACGCCCGGGCAGCCCGCCCGGTCATTGATCGGACACGAAAATCTGATCCAGACGGGTGCCTCAAATGGGCTTCAAACGGCCGGGCTGACCGGCACTCCTTATATACAGCCCAAATATTGAGCGGATATGGGGGCATCCGGACGCGCCCGTCACGTCGGACTGACGACGGGGTCCCATGCGGAAACGCCCGGAAGCCCTTCGGTTGGAAGCTCGTCTCCTCCGCCGGACCATGTCGTCGTGTGGCGCCACTCCGGCAGGCCGTGTAGTGCCTAACCAGGCGCGCCGACACTGACGATGGGGTCCCACGTGGAAACACCAGGAAACCTGTCGGTTCGAAGCTCGTCTCCTCCGCCGGACCGATGTTGCTGTGTGGCGCTACTCCGGCGGGCCGCGTAGTGCCTAGCCGACTATTTAAGTCGACCGCCGGCACCGAAACCCTACCATCCACATTTCCTCCGCCTGCCCGCTGCTGCCGCCACTTTCCACTCCCCGTCCGCCTAGTAGCCATGTTCCCACGCCGCCGGGTGAGGAGCTAGCCATTAATAAGGCCGGAGCGTCGGCTCGAGCTCCTTGAGCAGATCCAGGCAAGGAGAAGCCCTGATCTGGGGGGAGGGGGGTACCTTCGGATGCGGTAGATCCGGAGGAGTTGGAGGATGAGGAGGAGGATGTGGGGGACGCTGACGACGCGAACCTGCAAGCGGAGCATCAGGCCATCATCGATTCCCTCCGCTCGGGGTCGGTTGCGAAGGCCAGACGCCGTCACCGGCAGGAGGTGGTGTCCCCGAAGGAGGCGGAGATGCTCGCCTATATGGATGAGGTCGAGCAGGAGGATGATGAGCTGGAGCCCTCCTGCGTGCCCGTCTAGCCGGTGACCGGCACCGACGTATTGGACATCTCCGACGGCGAATATTAGCTAGCTAGGGCAGTACATAGTATGTAGTATGTAGGATTTATTTTGCATGCTTTGTATGGATTTAGGGTCGAAATATGAGAGACTCAGATGCAGAGTGGCTAATTTGAGGCGTGACTGGTCACTGTACACGGGTGTATCTTGTTGCGTATGTGGGCATTTGAGGGGATGGATTTGCAAAGCCTGGTTGTAAATGCTTCTTAAAAGAAAAGAAAGGACTAAAAATGCCATTTACTACATGAGCGTCCAGAAACAAAGACAGACGAGGCGACGACCTCACCAACTCTCAACTCTCAGAGAGAATAAAAATATCCATCCAAAGACCTCACTCACTCACATCTGCTCTGCCGCCGCCGGAGAAGACTGAAGACACACCTGCTCTGCCTCCTGCGGCTGCTCCACGCGGATCTGCTTCTGCTGCGCGCGCGGTGGCGACGCGGATCTGCCATTTCCTGCGGGCTGCGGCGGCGCGACAGAGCTCGGAGGAGCTCAGCTGTTGTGCGCGGAGGCGACGAGGAGCTCAAATGCCGCTCCCGTAGGCGACGCCCCGGAGTACGGGAGGAGGAGCTTCCCCTCCGTCGCCGTCCGCGGCAAAGCTTCTGCATCGGAGGTCTTCACTCACCATGATTGAGCAGGGGTGCTCTCTCTTGAGATCTGAGTGAACAGTGCATCCGTTCCGTCCTTCTCTAAAGGTTTGTTTTTTCTTTCTTTCTTTCTTGTTCCTCCTTCCTTTAGTAATTAATTGGAAAGGGGATTATATTAGCGAGACTGCTACCTCATTCTTGTAGCTGAAAAAAAATATGTGGCATGTAAATCTGATTGATGAAAAATAATGTTTGGCCATCAGAAGCCTGTTTGTTTGTCTCAAATCTTAAGCTATATGCACATGTTTACATGTGCACATAATAAGATTAAAGAGTGAGTGTCAGTTTGGTAAGTTTCCAATACTTCGATAGTAAATGTAACTGAAAATTGAACTGCTGTATATCTCTTCAGTTGGTGAGGCAGTTCAAAATTGAACTGCTCTAGTCCTTGCACGCTAGCTACTTCAACTTCTTCCTCCTTTTTACTTGAATTTCACCTCGCTTTTTGCTCTACATTTCTTCACCATGATTCAGCTGCTCTCTCCCTCTCCAGATCTGAATGAAACAGGGCATCCACCCATCTCAAAGGTTTATTTATTATATGTAAAAATCCTTGTAGCTATGCAGCTAACCTCTGAAAGAAAATGTGGCATGTAAATCTGATTGATCGAAATTGCTGTTTGGCCATCAGAAGCCTGTTTGTTTGTCTGAATTCTAAAGCTGTATGAACATCTGAACAAGATTAATGAGTGAGGGTCAGTGTTATGTAGGAGTAGATAATAGGCGTCAGGGCAAGTTTCCATTAATTCAATAGTAAATGTAACTGGAAATTAAACTGCTGTATTTTCTTCAGTTGGTGAGGCAGTCCAAGATCAATCTGTCTCCTTGCACGGTTACTTTCACCTACCTACTTCAACTTCTTCCTCCTTTTTACTTGAATTCCACCTTGTTTTTTTCCTGCTCTCTCTCCAGATCTAAATGAAACAGGGCATCCATCCATCTCAAAGTTTAGTTTTGTAGGCTTCTTATTTGTTTTTCTAACCTTTTTCTTGTCCCCCCTTCAGTATTTGGAAAGCAGATTATTGACTGCTACCTGATTCTACTTGTTGTATTGTTATTGGTGTGCGTCCCGTTTGAAATTCTTAAGCTGTATGCAGATCAGTAGAGGGGCAATTCAGGGGAGCGTTAAGATTAATACGTGAGGGTCTGTATTCAGTAGATAAGGTTAAACCGTTAAATTGTCAGGGTAAAATGTCCAATTGTAAAATTTATCTGTAGATTAAACTGCTATATATTTCTTTGGTTGCTGAGGCAGTTCAAGATTAGTTTGCGTTAAACTGCTATTAATTAAGCTTCCAGCTTGTTTCCATTGTCTCTCCTGCTAGCACTTGAATTTCGCCTCACTTTTACTATTGCAGCAACAGCCAGCAAGTGCAATGGCGATGGTGCTGGATGCATTTGCATCCTATGTGGGACACATGCTCGCGCAGCTAGCTGCAGATGGTGTGGGGACGATGCTGGGCGTCTCCGGCGAGATCGACAAGATGGCCGACAAGCTCCGGGACCTCAAAAACTTCTTGGCTGATGCTGATAGGAGGAACATCACCGATGAGACCGTTCAAGAGTGGGTGGGCCAGCTCAAGCGTGCCATGTATGAAGCTACCGACATCCTCGACCTCTGTCAGCTCAAGGCCATGGAGCGTGGATCATCTACTACTCTAGACGCAGGGTGTTTCAACCCCTTGCTCTTTTGCATGCGCAATCCCTCCCATGCTCATGAGATCGGCACCCGCATCAAGGCGCTCAACAAGAGGCTTGACTACATCAAGGAGCGAAGTGCTGCTTTCAACTTCCTCAATCTCGGGTCCTATAAGGATCATAGCAGCAATGTTCACATTTCTCATCATGGCAATCCTAGCCGGGAGACGGTAGGGGACTTTGATCGATCGGCTATTGTTGGAGACATGATTGAAGAAGACACAAGGGCACTGGTGCCCCAAATCATGCAGACGGGAAAGGATGTCAACAATGGCATCAAGGTGGTTGCTATCGTAGGTGTTGGTGGGATCGGCAAGACCACCCTTGCCCAGAAGGTCTTCAATGACGAGGCAATCCAAGGTGAATTCAGCAAAAAGATATGGTTGAGCGTCAACCAAAACTTCAGTGATGTTGATCTGCTGAGAAGGGCCATCATCGAAGCCGGAGGAGATGCCCAACCACCTGAAAGTGCAAAGACCAGCCTTCATGAAACCCTCAAGAACACATTGATTGACCACAAGACCTTTCTGGTAATGGATGATGTGTGGAACCATAGAGCATGGGATGACGTGCTGAAAATACCCTTAGTCAATGCTGCTGCTTCAGGCAGCCGAGTCCTCATCACTACCAGAGATGAAGGTGTTGCCCGAGGGGTGAAAGCTATCTGGCCGTACCACCATGTCGACATATTAGCGCCTGAAGATGCTTGGTCATTGCTCAAGAAGCAGGTATGTTCTTATTAAATACTAATCTTTCAGTGAAGTGAATAATCTATCTCCATCTACGTATTTAATACTATGTATGTAATTAAGAGAAATGTTAGGATGCTCCCACACTAATGAGATATTAATTACGTGTATTTTAGTGACTTCTATGTATTATTACCTCTTGGAGGTAAGAGGTTGTCAGTAAATTTCTAAGGCTAAGATTACTTTGCAAGTGCCAACAAAGCATGGTGCTAAACAAGGAAATATGCCACAACACTAATTCAGACACATTCAAAGACACCTAGATTTTTTTAATCAAGCTTGAGAAATAATTAGAAATTTGGATAATTATGTATGTATCGTTTCTACCAGTGAAGAAACATGGGTCGTATGTTCATGTAGTGAGTAACCTTTTGTGAATATCTAGATGAAGATATTTTAAGACAGTGTCATAGGTAATATAAATGAAAAGTTATTTTAAGACAGAAAAATAATAATTTGGTGACCGCTGCCAGTACAACAAAAGAATATAGCATGAAAATAACTAGACTAGAAGTTGGCACTAATTTTGCTAGAAAATTTGCACACAAATCTAGTAATTAATTTTTGGCGTAGTATTATGCATTTTAGGCGCTTGAGAGATAAGATAATTTCTCGTTACCATAAAATATGAAAATGAATAAAACATACGATTTCTGCTAAATTTGGAGGTACTTCCTATAGACAGTGATGAGAGAGTATATTCTTCTAGCAGTATGTTCCATCTTGTAAAAAGGAAAAGGAAAGAAAAAAAAATGTTTTCTAGGCATAAAGTATGCAAGCTACTGCGGAAATCTTCTGGATGTAGGAGAAACATAAGTAAATAGATTAATAACCTTTCTTCTACATAGTCAATCATACCTTGATAAATGGACAGACACATCAACTAGTCCTTTTAGATCACTATTTGAGTTATCTAAAACATCCTATATTAGTTTGCAGAGGGAGTAAAATTGAGTGCCTTAGAGGATCTTGGTACATAGTTAATTAACTGCATCAGTCCCTTGTATTGTATGTTTGCAGGTATGCTCAAGTGAGATAGATGAAGACCACATCAATATGCTGAAGGATATCGGACTGAAAATTATACAGAAATGTGGTTGTTTACCAATTGCTGTTAAAGTGATGGGAGGAATCTTGCGTGAAAAAGGGGGGCTATGTCGTGACTGGCAGCAGGTTTTGGATGATTCTAAATGGTCAACAACTAAAATGCCCGGTGATCTCAACCACACAGTATACTTAAGCTATGAATATATGCCTTCTTACCTGAAGCAGTGCTTTTTATACTATTCTTTTCTTCCTAAAGTAGAATCTTTCATATGGATGAAGTCGTGGCAATGTGGATAAGCGAAGGATTTATTCATGGAAACTCTGGTGATTTAGAAGAATTGGGAAGAACGTACTACAAGGAGTTAATATCTAGGAACCTTATAGAGCCAGATAAATTGTATGTTGATTTATCGGTTTGCAGCATGCATGATGTTGTCCGCTCATTTGCTCAGTATATGACTAAAGATGAAGCACTCGTAGCTCAAGACGAAGATGATGATATTCTTGCTAAACTTGGTTCACAAAAGTTTCTTCGGTTGTCCATAGAAACTAGCCGATCACAATCAGGTGAACTTGATTGGATATCTCTACAAGCGCAGCAATCAGTGAGAACATTGATCTCAACTGTCCAGATTAAGATGAAGCCTGGTGATTCATTGGTTACTTTTTCTAGTTTGCGGACTCTGCATATAGAATCTGCAAATATGGCTTCATTGATTGAATCGTTGCATCAGCTCAAGCACCTGAGGTATCTGACACTAGTAAATGCGGATATATCGGTACTTCCAGAGAACATTGGCAAGATGAAGTTATTGCAATTCCTTCACCTTGGTCTATGTACAAAATTGGTAAATCTTCCTGATAGCATTGTGAAGCTTGGCCAGCTGACGATTCTTTCACTTCCCCAAGCAAGTATGGTACCTAGAGGGTTTAGTGGTCTGACAAATATGAGGAGACTAAGAATGTTTCGAGCCCATATGGATGGTGACTGGTGCAGTTTGGACGAGTTAGGACCTCTTTCCCACCTCAAGTTTCTTGGATTAACTGAATTAGAAAATGTATCTGCTGCCTCGTTTGCTGTTAATGCTAGGCTCGGCGAGAAGACGCATCTTATCATGCTAGTCATGCGCTGCACCAGTAAACTGGGAGATGATGGGTTGGTCAAAGAGAAGGAAGGTGTCTCTGAGGAAGAGCAGCAACGAATTGAGAAGGTTCACGATAAGCTCTGCCCTCCACCTGGTGTAGAATATCTTCAAATCAGTGGGTATTTTGGCCAGCAGCTCCCGAGCTGGATGATGTCCACATCAATGGTCCCCCTCAACAACTTGAAGAGTATATTGTTTGGTGACTTAGCTTGTTGCACACAACTTCCCAATGGGTTGTGCCAGCTCCCCAATCTGCAGATTCTACGGGTCTCCCGTGCTCCATGCATCAAACATGTTGGGACTGGATTCGTGCAGGCGACAACAGCTTCATTTCCAAGGTTAAATGAAATGATCTTGGACAGAATGGTGGACTGGGAGGAGTGGGAGTGGGAGGAGCAAGTACAAGCCATGCCCCGTTTGAGAAGGATTCAGCTCAAAAATTGCAAACTGAGGCATGTTCCTCCGGGCCTTGCCTCCAATGCAACCTCTTTGAAAATATTATTTCTAGAACATGTCAAGCAGCTCAGCTACATTGAGAGCTTCCCTTATGTTGTTGAGCTTATAGTGGATGGATGCGCCGACCTGGAGAGGATCACCAATCTCCCCAATCTGCAGAAGCTTACCATTCGGAAATGCCCAAAGTTGAAGGTGCTGGAGCATACCACTTCAGTCGAAGTGCTGGTCCTGGAGGATTACAACATCGAAAAACTCCCAGAATACATGCGAGATATAAAGGCAAGGCATTTGCAGTTATTCTGCAAGCTATGGTTGCTCTCTGCGGTAGCCGCGGGACAATCTGGCACTGAGTGGGACAAGTTCAGCCAAGTGGAGCATGTCAAGGCATATGCACGTGATGGATACAACAAAAGAAAATGGCATGTTTTGTACACAAGTGGAGACAACTGCAAGTTGGATTCCAATATTAGCAGCTCTACCATATTTGAAGGTATAGAAAATCAAACATACAAGCTTTGTCTTAATTTGTTTGAGCACTCGTCCTGCCATTTTATAAATTCTTTTGATTTTATCTCCTGTTTTTCGTCCATACATATTGCATGATGACCAGATATATTATGTGCCTTCCTAGTGCATCTTGCTGAGTATTTGTCTTCTCGCTTGTTCTTCTAGGTTTTCTCGAGTTTAACATATCTTGAGTATGATGTAACCAGTTTTATGTTTTTCTTTCCATGCAGAAACCTTATCGTCTTCTATGGTGGACACACAAGGATTTGAGTCTCTGTACAAAATGAGAAGAAGCACCTTCAGTTATGTCTGCAGCTTGGTGAGGATCCCATTTTTCGAAGATATGATCACAAGGGAGCTCACCTTTGTCGATGGGAGAGTATTGTCTTTGCAAGACAGAGTGGCGGTCGCTCTCAGAATGCTGAACTCTGGTGAGTCGCCGGTTACCGTAGGATCCTCTCTTGGTGTGGAGGAGTCAACTGCCTCGCTGGTAACTCAGGTGTTTGTTGAGGCTATGTGGGACCGAGCAATGCACCACTGCAGCTGGCCTGGCTCCACTAAAATGGAGAAGATCAAGCGCAAGTTTGACAAGATCCACGGCCCGCCAAACTGTTGCGGTGTTGTACATACAGCTCACATCCCATTTGGATCAGAAAACCATGACCATCAGGAGAATGATGGCATGCTATTGCAAGCCGTGTTTTATCCGGATCTGAGGTTCACAAACATTTGGCGGGGGGCATCAGGTAGCATGAACCAATTGAGCCTTTTGCAGGACTCTTGGCTCTTCAAGTCCTGCGAGGAGGGTACTGTGTTGAATGGCAGTAAGCTGAATTTATCAGATGGCTTGGATGTTGGGGAATACATGATTGGTGATGCAGGATACCCTCTCCTCCCCTGGCTTCTCACACCTTACCACCTGGAAGACAAGGACCCGTCTGCAGAAGATTTCCCTCCTTATCAAGCCGAGTTCAACAGGAGACATTCTTCAGCATCAACCATCATGATGGCTGCACTCACGAGGTTGAAAGACAATTGGAGGATCCTGCACAGAGGGGTTGGTTCATGTCCACCTTATAAAACAATCTACGCGTGCTGCATGTTGCATAATATAGTGATAGACATGGAAGAGGGGGAGGAGGAGGAGGAAGTTGCAGGCATGGAGGAGGAGGAGAAGGAGGAGGAGGAGGTGCGACAGTTAGTGGACGAGGACGCCGCCAGGGTGAGGGACGTACTGGCCAAGCACTTGATTGAATCTAGAGGTAAATCAGCACAACTGTTAATGTGTTTGGTCGCACTCTAGCTTTGCCTCTCTTACTCCTTTTGCAATTCACTGCTATTTGATTACATGCTAATTTCACTTCACCCGCTTGGCTGCAGAGGAGGAAAAAGAAGCATCAGCAATAGTAGTTGCATCCACAGACAGCAGCGGATCGGGGAAAGGAGAAAGTGCATGATAGATAGCTAGCTAGCTTGGGAGGTGAGATCAGATCGTCCTCTTCACAGTTTTAAATCAATTTGGTACTCCAAAATACAGACGGCAGATCAAAGGAGTGTTCAGTATGCATGCAGAGTGATATACTAGTATGTAGTATCTCATCCAGTTTAAATAAATGTTGATGTGAGCAGGCGGAATGTAGATGGGTCTTCATCCTGCTGCTCAGCTTGGTTACATCAAATCAAATCGCCAACGGTGGAAGGGACGTGGCTACAGAAGGGCGGTGAGGGAGCCTTGCATGTTGTTTTTGTTATTGCCACTAAACCGTGATGCGGTTGAGAGAAAAATTAATGCTGTAGCTGCATGGAGACTGCAGACTGTTACACTGAAGAATTCGCAAGGTCACTGTAATGTTTTGGTCACATATTCATTGTTCCTCGATCGGCTGGTCTGCTTTGCTTCTCCTCTACTGTAAGGTTAGTTTGCCAAAGGAAGGTTTCAGTCATGGTTCCTTTTTTTTTTTCATGTGAACAAGAGCATGATGCGTCTGTGACTTGCAATTCATTCACAAACACTTGTTTTATTGTGCATTGCTTATGCATCTAGTTTCCATTTGATTTTTGCATACAGGCTGCCATCAAGTGATTTCTCTTTCTGCATGCGGTGCTCACTTTGAGTGTGCCAGGAAATTCGGCACGCCTTCATCAAGGAGCTTATTGTATGGTCTTTGTGAATAATTAATAATATGGCTGCATGCATCGTTCAGATGCAGAGGCCCGGGGGTACATCCTCCTTTTCTAATCTAATCTAAAAAAGAAAAGTGCTTCCTCTTTCTGTGGTCGGGGTTTGCCTTTTATATGTAGCTCTGGTAAGAAGAAGATGCACATCTGCTTGACGAAAACACAAGCTTCTATTTTACGTACCTGATGAGCAGATCAGTTATTCTTTTTTTCCCTCCATTCGCACGCTAGCTGCACTGCACAGTGAGCGAGCTTTATGAGCAGATCAACTTTCTGGACGGCTCTGCTCCACGCCGTGTCTTCTTTCACACAGGGCAACTTCAATCAACTACAAAGTCTGGTAGCACAGCAATCGACACTGTTGTTAGCTTAGGTTCAGGTCACTATATGTTAAGTTATTATATGATGGTCTTTTTCTTTGTCGAGAAATTGTCACGGCATATGTCTGTTTCACCCAATATATATGCACGGATGATCTTTGATTATAAATGAAACTGGGCGACCCTGGCGAAGTTGGCATCTCGCTTCCCCGCAAGTCCTGCTACTGTTGTACATACATGATGATGGTTGGACCCCCGCGTCGTCTCCCGCAGGCGACTCGGGGGCGATTAGGTTTTCCCCCAAGCGCCGCCACCCTCGTCTGCCTCCCCTCGCCGCCGGCCTCCGGCCGGCCCGCGGCGGCGGCGGGATCCCTTCCACCTCCTCCTCCGTCCATCCCCGCGTTGGCCCCCCTCCCTGCTCGCCCACCTCGTCCTCGGCGGCGCGAGGTTGTGTGGAGATCGCCGCGTCCTGGTGGTTTCCCCGCGGGCTGGGGCCGTGCCTCTTGCCGCCGGCCGGCCTGGGGAGCAGGCCTGGCCGTTGCTGGCTGCCCCGCCCGATGGGCTGCTTCCTCTTTGGAGCGGCCAGATCTGGATCATGGTGTTGGGGTGCTTGGAGGGGGTCGGTCTGGGAGTGGTGCTCGTTGCGGTGGCTAGAGCGGCCGGCTTCGCGCGAGCTGCTTGTCTCTTCGGAGATGGGTGAGCGTGGCTCTTTGGATCTGGGGCGGCGGCCCTTCGGGCGAGATTCCATTGGCTTGACCGGTGCTCGTTGGTGCTGGCCGTTCTTCCTCGGCCGCGGGGGCGGCAAGGCGGTGGCAGGTGACGGCTGTGGTGTAGGCGTCTCGGCGGCGCCCGATCCAGATCTGAAGGCCTCCGTCTACTTCAACCAGGGCTGCCTTCGATGGTCCTGCTTTGAGCGGCCTTTGTCGTCGGAGTTGTACCTGTTTGGCGGCTGGAGGTGGGAGTTGGCTCCGGAGAAATCCGAGGCCAGCAGTGCTGGTCACGACGGCGGCGACGCCCGAGGGCGCCATACCCTTCTTGTAGGCGCCGTCCAGGTTGCCTCCTTCCCCTCTTCCTTGCACACAGCTCGTATGCCGGGCGAAAGCCCAAATCCTTGCCGGATCGAGCGAAAGCGGCGCTCCGGGCGTCGTCACCTTCTTGGGGGTGTCGTTCGTGGTGAGTTTGGGGTGGATGTGATGCTTTGGTTGCTTGGTGGCGGATTGGTCTTCAACAACCCTGCCGGTCTCGGCGGAGCGGTGCTTCATCCTACTCATTGATGGCGGCATATCTCGGCAGCGTGGCGCAGTGGAGATTCGGCGTTCGATGTGTGGCGATGGACTCGCGCAGGAGGACGAAGCTGTCTGGTGTCGTAGTGACGTCGATGGCTAAGTGGCCAGACAAGGTAGAAGCCTCAATTTGATCTGAAGACGGACCTGTGGAAGATGGCGGCGACGACACACGAGTGCGTCTGACCGGATTGTGCCCCAGACCCGGTATGTGGCTCGGCTGGGGCTTCCGAATGTGTTTTGGCTTCCGGCTTTTGATGTTAGGCTTAGGTGAGTGGTCTGGGTAGTGGCTCAACTAGCACCCCTTCATCATCTTAGATAGGAGTAGCGGCATATGTTGCCAAAATGGTGGATTCAGACACATTGTTGTAATACTTTGTAAGATCCTTGAGAATAATCAATAAAGTGGCCATATGCATCTCCCAGATGCAGAGGCCGGGGGTCATCCTCCTTTTCTAAAAAAAATAAAAAATGATGATGGTTGGATCATATGATGAATGTGGACTGAAAGTATCTTCAGTTTACACCCCATGGAGCTGCATTCCGAAAGAAATGAACCCTTGTCCGTCCATGAGGCCTCAACTGATGCTCCTCGATCTGACTCTGCATTAAGCAAATTCACAAACTTTGATATGTGGGATAAAAATACAATAGTTCACGGATCGCTAATTTAGCACACGACATCCATCATTTGAAACAGCTGCCATCCCCACAATTGTAGTCCCTAAGTTTCCATGCTGCTACATTACTAATTATTCTCACCACGCATAAATGCTAACTACCAATAATACAAAACACTCGTATTCACCAAGGATAAAACTTAGTGTCGTGTACTTGTTAATTAACATGGATCGTCTGACTCCAGATGGTTCGGCCCAGCTGCGCGGGAGGCTACATCCTCCTTTTTCTATTTTCCGCATTATTTTCCTTTTTGTTTATACTTTAAAATATTCTAAATACAGTAAGAAACTCTATTAAACATATTTGAAGAATGTTGACCAAGCGTTTAAAAAATGTTAAATGTGTATAGTAAAGATGTTTATCATGTATGCTAAAAATGTATTAAAAATTGATCATGTATTTAAAAAACATTAACACACATTTGAAAAATAATTGAACAAGGATTAGAGAAATGTCAATCAAATATTTGAAAAAATTTAAATGTGTATAGAAAAAATGTTGACCCTATATTAAAAAATGATTATTTTTTTTATTATGTACATACAATTTTTAGTCAAGCATTTCAAAAAAAGTTGTGTAAGTATTTGAATAATGTTAATCAAGCATTTGGTAGTGTTAAATGTGTTAAGAAAAAATGTTGACTATATATTAAAAATTTATGAAATTGGTTTACAATATATATAAAAATATTAATCAAATATTTAAAAAATGTTGAACAAGTATTTGAATTTTTTAATAAAGCATTTGAAAAATGTTAAATGTGTATAGAAAACATGTTGAGCATGTATTAAAAAATGATGATTTTTTTATCATGTAGATGAAAAATGTTAATCAAGCGTTTAAAAGATGTTAAATAAGTATTTAAATATGTTGATAAACCTCTTGAAAAGTGTTAAATATGTATAGAAAAAGTATTAACCATGTATTAAAAATGTTAAACTTGTATTGAAAAATATTAATCAAAAGCTTCATAAAAAACTTAAATGTGTATAAAAAAATGTGGATCGTGGTCTGTCTTGTGATGGAAAAGCCAGAGGTCCCGACCAAGACATCGAGGTTAATGGACTGGTGCATGAGCACAAGTGGGAACGCGAGAGGAAGCAGAGACATTCAAGTATTACTTGTACTTGTAATGTGGGAGTTGTGGAATCATCGCAACGCAATTGTGTTTGATGGAGCCGCACCATCAGTTGCAAATGTAATCCATAGAATAGCGGTAGAAGGTGGAGCCTGGAAGACAGCGGGCATCATCAGGGCCAACACTGATGGCGTCCTTGCAGTTCTAATGGTGGGAAGTGATGCGAGGAGTTAGTGTTGGCTACACATAGACGAGGAGATGGGTTATGTAATTTACACTAGATCATTGATGGCGCGCGTTGCTGCGCCCGTGTATTTTGAATTTTTTTTCATAGAGAGAGAGAATTCTTTGTGCATACACGGAGACAACATAATCAATGGAAATGATAAAATGGACTGAAATAACGCATGTATGGCAATCGGTCACAACTAAATAGTGTAAGTTAATTTTTTATGTACAAAGAGACACACTATCAATTCTAATGTTTACATTTCTATTTGGTCACAAATATTGAGAAGTATTTATATGTTAATATGCTGTACTTTTTCTAAAGCCAAAAAGCAATATATAATAACCAGTGAATGAGTTACTTCTGGACGATAGATATCTGTAACTTCTTTGCATTGTAAATGGGAGAACGAGAAAAATAATTAAACGTACATCCAAAAAACATTGGTGGTAGTAATGATAAGAAAGACAACAGTTTACGGAAAAGCTGTCAACATCAGTAAGTATTCATTCGACTCGATTGTTGCAAGCATATTCCAGAGTTTAGACCACAAAGATATGTTATGCAACCAGAAATAAATCAGATTGTTCATAATGTATGAAGAAATGTTTTTAATAGTATTCATCGATATAACCTACCCTACAAGATTGATATGGCCGGGGCAATGGATATGCAATACCGAGAGAGTGGTTCCTTGCTGACGTGTTAGCCGGTGTAGAAAAGGTTCTTGCAACATTCTAGTCCCCTCAATTTTGCTTGTCAGGTGCAATATTATGCACTGAAGAATAGTGCACATCAGAGGGAAACCATGCTTAGTCATCTCCATGATGAAAATTTACCCTGTTGTGATATCTAAAATATAGAAATTGAAGTCAATACCTGCACAATTATGCACTGAAGAATATTGTAGAACAGAGATAAACCATGCTTCGTCATCTCCATGTGAAAATTTACCCTGTTGTGATATCTAAAATATAGAAATTCAAGTCGATACCTGCACACAACAACCGTCGTGAGATGACGCAGGAGGAGATCCGTTGGGGAGAAGGAATGGCATGCAGCATAGCAGTACGTCAGTTTCTTGCGTTTCTCTCCAGGAGATCATGGGGTGGAGTTTGATTCATTATTCATCAAGCAATTTGCCACATCAGGCCACCAGGACAAAATGAGGAGAGAAGAGGATGGACGACATCAGCTAGGCGGATAGGAGGCGGCGCAGACGTGGTTGGGCAGGGACCTGGGAGGGAAGGACGAGGCGGCGTCTCTACCTACAAGAACGGGGGTGAGGGCCAGGAGGAGGAGATTCATCTCCCATGCCAAGAAGGGATTGCAGGGTCTGGCGGCGATCCGATGCGGCGGAGAAGTGATGGCGGCTGACACAACCCTAATCTGGAGATCGTACTGATTGAATCCGCGTCTTTAGAAGCATTCAAACAAAAAGCTTATGGTATTTTTAAGAAAATAGTTTTAGTTCATAATTGGGAATCTAAGTTTGTATTTTTAAGAAAAAGCTTAATGCATTCAAACAAAAAGCTTATGGCGAGCTGGCAGAGGAGGAGTGAGTTGTGGGCCTCCAAATTCTTGGCGGCGCATTTTCCCTTCCACCGGTGCAGTGGTGGTTAAATTCTCTACCTTTCCTGCCCTCATACATACCGATGCCTGCCTAATTACTTACTCACTGTATTGGTTTAGTTAGCACATGGCACAGGCTGTCTTGGTCGTCCTAATCAATTACAGTATTTCTCACTCTATTAATTAGTTTACTTTTGCCTGACCATGTCCCTTGATGTTTAGTTCATTTTCCAGCGATTCTAGCACCTACAGTAGATTGCAAAAATGTTTGTTGATACCAAAGGGGCAGACTTGGTTAATTTTCCTTCATGCCTGCCTGCCCTGCCATGCACAATGTTGACATATATAAGCTAGACATACAGTAGAAAACACATCTAAAGAAAGAAAGAAAAGCGCACATTGCGTCTGTCACTAACTAACTGCCTACCTAATTGAGAAACAGTATAACGGGGCTAGCTACGAGCCACCACAGCGTTTGAGACTCTCAGCCGTCAGATCGTGCTAACGTGCGTACGCTGTAGATCTGCTTGGCCGTTCTCAGATCGTTCGAGCTCTGCAGACGCCGTTTCGCGGGCCGCTGCTCCGTAGAGAGAGCGTCCGTTTCTTCGTCTGCGACGCCCCCGTTCCTTACCCTCGCACGGGCCAGGTCATCCAGGGTGTTGCCAGCGCTATCGACTCAACTGCTCGTGTTTTGTTCCTTCGTCTGCGACGCCCCCGTTCCTTCATCGGCGATGTGTTGCCGCTGTCCTCCGTCCCGCCGGCAAGCTTCTGTTGCGCGTCTACCTCCACAGCGGTGACCTCCACTTGCCATGTACTCTTCATATGCAAGTCCCTTCTTTGTTGCTTTTTAATGCCAGCGTCCTTGATGGCGGCTGTGGTGGCCGCCCACTTTGTCGGTGGCCATCACCGGCTGTACTCCGCCTGCATCGGCATCCATGCCAGGGCGTTCCTCCCCATTCCATGACTAAAGCTGGAACTTCCATGTAATTATCGTGATAAAGGTCCATTGTCTAGCTACCTCAGGTATGCCTCTATCTCTCTTTTGTGAATCCCTCTGAAACTGAATATCTTTAGGTTGTAAGATAATTATTCATTCAAATCGCTTCCTACGAAAATAATAGATGTATGTATGACATTGTTCACACAAAGGAGCAGCAAGCCAGCTACTCCTGTAGAGGTTTTTGTGCTTGATTGCGCCACTTATCTTATCAAACCATTGCTGGTATGGAAAAACAATTTACTATGTTTCAGTTTCCAAGGAGGCTCTGATCGGCTGTTAAAGTGATGAATAAATTTTGGAACCTGGGAAGAGAAGCATGTTTAAAAAAAGGAGAAGATCTGCTAATATGGTAATAATACACCTCATTTAAATAGATTGCGTTTTCTGTATTACGACTACATGTCTCAATAGCTGTAAGTACTTTCGTCAGCATGGTTATTTTTCATCAGCTCAACATAGTCTGAAGAATTAGTAGTTCAGTACTATCTCAGTTTATATATCTTCAATTACTTTTCATCTTTTCAATAGCAATACCTTTTTACATTCTCATATGTATGATGTTTGGCATCTAAATTCTCAACTGGCAGTTCTTCCCCTCTTTGCAGGAAGTATGAAATGCATTGAACGCGTACACAGCAGAACCTGTATAGCATAGGGTTCAGGATAGTCTAACAAGGTAGATTATTTTCTAAAAGATTCATGCTGAAGTTGTAGGATTATGGATGCACATTGTTTTCTTTCGTTAACTATATAACATGATTTAACTTTATTTTCTCTCCTAAGCATGAGGCTTTGAGCTCCTGGGAAGTGATTTCTATTGTGAGAAAAGTGAGAAGCCGGCCCTTTGACACATGGAGCACACTATATTGTTCGAAGATCGTATTATTTGGGAGACCAAAAATATTATGTCAATTTGCATAGATTATTATGTGAGAAACCCTTACTTGCCCTCAATCCCTCAAATTTAGGAATCCTGCTACACAATGTGATCTCTTTCTGGTTGGTGGAGCTTTATCACAATCATTGTGAGATGAATTTGTGACTTCCAGTTCCAAAGATCACCTTTCTATATATCATGAGTTAATAGGGAAGTGCTATAGAAAGTTTTATATGGCATCCATGTAATTTCCAATTCTTTCTTCATTTCTTTAAATTATTATATTTTTCCAATGTCATCTTTAAAATCATTTCTTTAATCATATACTTTTAGGAGTTGTTGCTTGAAATATTGCTTCTAATTTTGTGATTGTTGATTTCATAATGTCTGCTCACTATGGATAGACAAGAATGTTGTTTGTCCTTTTTAGAAGTACTTTTGGTATTATGACTTATGGTTGTACCGAAACTCTATTATCCAAAATGAAATTCATGGAGTTTATGAACATAAAAATATTCTAGCTGAAGA
>NC_041393.1:776465250-776475320 GCF_002162155.2 Triticum dicoccoides
GTGCTATTGTTTTGTTGATGCTTCCTCTGTTTCTTTATATAAGGTATATTTATTTTTTCAAAAGTCAAACAAGTGCATGTTTGACCGAGTTTTTAGAAAAATATATCAATAGTCACAATACAAAATTCATATCATTTGATCCATCATGAAAAGTAGTTTCATATTTTATTTATTACTTATTGCACATGTTGTTATTTTATTCTAGAATCTTGGTCAAACATTCAAATGGTTGACTTACGCGAGAACCAATACACTTATTTTCTGGAACGGACTATATATTCTTAAGATGGCGGGCGCGGCAACGCGCGCTTTTATGGTCTAGTTACTCACTGTATTAGGCTCGTCTACGTCGTCTTGGGTTGATTAATGACGCGTTATCAGTTTAGCACCAGTTACCTAACAATTACTTAAGTAGACTAGTATTCCGGATGGTTCACATGCTCCATCATCATGGCCAGCATAGTGCTGTGTTTAGAGTATGTTTATTTTCATGGACGTTCCTCTCTCTCTCTCTCTCCAACCAAACACGCTCCTCTCTCTCTCTCTCCGATTACCATCATGGACGTTTATTTTCATGGACGTTGAACCAGATCGGAAAAGTGCACGTTCCGATGGTGCACTTTTTCCAGCTTTCGCGCTGCCCCGCGTGAGTGTGACTGTCCTCTTGTGAATGGTGCAAAGCGGTTTACAGAACTGCTTATCTATGTCCTCAATGCCGAATATTAGTTTGGTAGTGACTCATTCCTTCATAAACAACATCCTCGATCTTCACCAGGATTATTCTCCCTGTTCCCTTGCCCCTGCAACCCTACACCCTGATATTCCCGGGGACGGAGGTGGTGTGTGTGTGTTGGGTGGAATATGTCCAGCCGGGCGGTCAGGGGTAGAGGGAGTGTATGCTTGGCGGGGCTGCGGGAGTTGTCAAAACTCTGCCCCAGGAAAGAATCATGGAAGCCTTATATAATTAAACACTAAACAGAGTAGATTTATGTATTTCAAGCTGAAAAACAGGTGTTAACTACATAGTTGCAAATATAAATCATATTTGTAATAACTACAGAAATACAACGGTGCGACAACTATGGCGAAAATGGATCTCCCATTCACCTTGCGCAACCAATGTCACATCTTAAAACTGGTGAGCGAGCATGGGATGGATGATTCCGATTCCTACCAGCCAGCATAGATGCTGAAAGTAGAACCAACAAAATTGATCACTTATCAAAAGTACAGCCATGAATGCAGTATGCGGTCGTGGCATAGTTTTTTTTTTTTTTGAGACAAAGGTCGTGGCATAGATGCGTCAGGCTTCTATTTCATGGGCCTGGGCTGGTGAGGCACATGGGCCGTAGCAGTAGCTAACTTTTCCTTCTCTCTCTCAAAGAAAAAAGGAGAAAAGAAATAAAATGGGAAAAATTAGACGAACAATATTTTTCCTTGGCCGAGAGCAGATCCGGGATCCCGCGCCACCGCTCGGGGGAGCTCTGTCATGGGGCTTTTGTTTTTCCTCGTGTCCCTGCTGTCTCAAAGTTTCTTCATTGACGATCACTGGCCTCTGAATTTTTGGGCACCCTGTCACTACTGATATCTTCCATCTTGGTTGGCTTCTTCAAGACGCCAGATCGATCTACTTTTCTGACTGAATCCTCCGTATGTGTGGTAACATAGGAGCTCAATTTTTCTCTTTATCAACACCTGTTTGTGCAAAACCATAAATTTGCTCTGCTTGAAACATAAACCACGTGCACACTCTTGTCTTAAATGCTAGGTACCTTAATGCTCTCTTTTCAGTTCTTAGCTACACCCATGTTCACAAAGGACGAAGTGCTCATAAATCTACGCGAATGATCATCTGGGCCGTGGGCCGTGGGCTGCACATGATCTCACACGAATGATCAGATTCCAGATGCACAGAGCCGTCACCTCCCTGACCCCCAAGGTAATAAAGTAGACCTAGGTGGCAGATCTCAGGGAAGTTTCACCGCATTTGCCCCCAACTAGCTGCCAACCTAATTATGCTGTCAATTTTTATGTATTCAAACAAGGTGATGTTACTTCCTGCCTGCCCCCAAGGTAGAGTAATAAACTAACTAGACCTATCTAATCTCAAGGAAAGTACCCGGCATCTCTCATCTACTAGTTGCCTACCTAATTACTCCCTCCGTCCCATATAATATAAGAGCGTTTCTGACACTAGTATAGTGTCAAAAATGCTCTTACATTATGGGACGAAGGGAGTATGATGTAAATGCTTATGTATTCAAACAAGACTTGAAAGCTAGACGAGCAAGTCGTCCTTGTTAACAAGGCAGCCGTTGCACCAACTACCAATCGATTTGTCCTGTAGCCTAATACCTAGCTAGATAACACATCACATATCGATGAGGGACAAATGGAGGACAAATCGTCCTTGTTAACAAGGCAGCCATTGCACCAACTACAAATCGATGGAGGACAAATGGATATGCACCGCGCAAAGAGCGCAGTGCATGCGGTTAGATGGATAAGAACACGCACAATTAGTCAGTCGCCGGCCGGCAGCCTGCCGGCGGGCTTAAACAACACAAAACATATTGGCCCACCAGTCATAAGTATGCTTGAGGGTTGAGTTGCTAGCTGTTGTCCCAGCTCCATCTGAGTGTGATGCTGAATCCTAAAACTAACCTAGGATGCATCACCCGGCTTTTGAATGGTAGTGGAGCTCTTGCTGTAAAAATAAGAAAAAGGCAGTCTTCTGCTTCAGAAATCAATGTAGACTGGCTGAGCACCAGGGGGCAGGGGTGATCTTCTTCAGAGGAAAACCCATACTTTCAATTCTCCCTGACTACTCTTGTATCACGTTGAGTGATGGAGTTCCGAGAAAACTAGAGATCATGGATACATAGCTTCAGTTACAAAGTTTCTTCTTCTCTTTTCAACTGCAAAACAGAAATTACAAGGGTTAATTATCCTTTTGCCCTCAGTGGTGTCCATGTGCTCAGTTTTGCCCTCAGATGCAAATTGTCTTCAGTTTTGCCCCTAGTCCGTGCACAGCAACTACGACGAGGCCAAACGGCCATATTTGAGTCCATTCCGTCCGCCGGCGTTAGTAGTTGTGGGTCCGGAGCTTACACGTGGGACCGCGTGGACGTGGGTCCGGAGCTGACATGTAGGCCCCTGCAACTAAATCCCCAAATCATTCTAGCTCACACCCATCCGCCCGGCCGGCTGTCGTGCGCCGCCGCCGCCGCCACCTGCGCCGCGGCCAGCACCTGCCCCGCCACCAACTGCACGCCCTGCTCCGCCGCTACCTCCCTGCACCTACGCTCCACGGCTCATTGTGACGCCCACCACCTTCCTGCGACGCCACGGGTGGGGCGCCCGCCACCTGCTCGACCCGCGGCGCGGCCTCCTTCCGTGCGCCCGGCCGGAGCGCTCAAAGGTGGGGGGCTGCTGGAGCTATTTGAACTAGGAGGAAGAACCCTAGGGCGAAATGGAGAGCAGCGGCGACCCCGGAGTATTTGGCGAGGCAGGCATCGGGCCGGAGATCCGCCGCGTCCACGACTGGGTTCCCGAGGGGTAAGTCTCGCCTCTTGTTTAGATTGAGCTTAGTTGTGCATTTGAACACTCGATTCGAGTAGGTTTGCCCAATTAGTGTGCTGATTGCGTCTCTGTTTTTCGCCAGTTAGGATGGAGTTGCGGTTTGCTTTCATGGTGCACATTAGAAGGGACCGGTACATGTTCGATGCAAAGGATAAGAAGAAATACCAAGGAGGTTTTGATTATCGGTTGCCAATGGCTAGTAATTGGAGTTTCAGACAATTTGGGGAGGTAATTTGTAGCCAATATCCTTGGGGTTTGCTTGATGAAGTGGTTTACAAATACTATGATGGGGGAAAGAATTGGGTGACAGTTAGTAATGATGAAGAGCTAGCTACCATGTTTATTAGGCATAAAGAGAAAGATAATTTCCATGTGAGGCTGCAAGTTGATGTGCTTGAGCAGGCATTTGGACCTAGGATGGCGGGTGCAACATCTCGGGGAGAATCAAGTCGTCGTAATGGCATCTCTAGCCAGAACAGTTCAGTTGGTGCACGGCGACGTGGTGGCTCGACAAGTGTGGGCAACAGCAGTAGGGTCCCCCTTGAAGTGGAGCCTGATGGCTACAATTCTGGGGTTGATGAAGAGAAGTTATATTCTGATGTTATTCAGAATTTACGACGGGCACCTAGGGCTGAAAACCAAGATGAGGCTCACAATGCAGTCCGTGTGGATGATGACGCGATGGGTGAGGACGAAGACCTTGCAGCTGTTCAATGGGACCCTTTGAACCCTCAAATGGAAGAAGGTACAGTTTTTGCATCCATGAATGAGTGTAGAAATGCACTTGTGACATACTGCATCAAGGTAGAACGTACTTTCAAAGTTGACAAGAGCGATCAAGTACGTTACAGAGTGCACTGTCCGACTGAGGGTTGTCCATGGAGGCTGCTTGCAGCTAAAATGCGGAATAGCACTAATGTTCAGGTCAAAGTGAATCCTTTTAAGCACACATGTCAGGAATCAACCCTTAGGAAGGATACAATCAGTAGAGCCAAGTCAAGATGGTGGCAGAAGAAGTAAAAAAGTGGGTGAAAGAAAACCAGCAAGTGGGTCCAAAGGAATTGCAGAAGAACATCAAAGATAAGTTCAAGATAGATTTACCATACATGAGGTTGTTCAATGGTAAACAACATGCTATGGATTCTATTTATGGTAACTGGCAGGAAAGTTTTCAATTGTTGTATTCATTCAAAGGTGAAGTGGAGAGGACAAGCCCAGGTAGTATTGTAGATATTGATCACCACACCGTGGAGTACATATTCAGGGGAGTGACAAAGACCAAGGAATGTTTTAGAAGGGTTTTTGTCTGCTTTGAGGCTTGTCGCCGGGGTTTTTTGGCAGGCTGCAGGCCTTATTTGGCTATTGATGCCACTTTTCTCACAGGAAGGTTTAAAGGACAGTTAGTAGCAGCTTGTGCAGTTGATGCACATAGTTTTGTATTTCCAGTTGCCTATGGTGTGCTAGAGACAGAGCCTGAGGAGAGCTGGACTTGGTTTTTGCATAATCTCCGCCAGGCTATTGCATATCCCAATGGGTTGGTCATTCATACAGATGCCTGCAAAGGTTTAGAAGTGGCCGTGGACAATGTGTTCCCTGGATTAGAGCATAGGGAATGCATGCGTCACCTTGCTGCAAATTTCATGAAGAAATTCAAAGGAAAGGTGTATACCGACAATTTATGGCCAGCATCTTTGACATGCAGTGTGAAGAAGCACAACTACCACTTGAGGCAGTTAATACATGAATCCCAAAGTGAAAGAATACTTGGAAACACACCACTCCAAGTTATGGGCCAGAAGCCAATTCAGTGAAGTGAGCAAAGTTGACTATGTGCACAATAATCTAGCAGAGTCTTTCAACTCAACAATCCGGAAACTAAAGGGTCATTATGTGGTGGATTTGCTTGACATAATAAGGATAGAATACATGCAGAAATTTCATTATCGTGCAGGAATAGCCGAGGCAAAATTCATGGGCCACATTATCATCCCTGCCGTGATGAATGAACTGAAGCAGAAGACAACAGGCTTGGAAATGAACATGACGCTTTGCTCGGGTACCACAGCAGAGATATCATATTTGGATAAAGAGAAGAGGGAATGGAGATATCCAGTGGATTTAGAAGCTAGAACTTGCAGTTGTAGGCAATGGCAGATAACTGGGTTGCCATGCATTCATGCCTTGTTTTTCATCACTTCTCTCCCAGGTCCAGCAGGGAACATACAGCAGTATGTGCATGATTACTACTCTGTTGCAAGGTTCAAAGCCACATATGCTTATGCCTTGCCTACTATGGAGGGAAAACAACAATGGGACATGGTGGACCCTGGATTCAAGCTTTGCGCTCCAGTTCTGAAGAGAGCAGCAGGTAGACCAAGGAAGAGTCGAATAAGACCTCGCAGCGAAGGAGCTGGACTTGGAGCGAGGAAGCGTAAGTGCACAAGATGTGGTGGGTCTGGTCATTTCGGTAAGTATTGTGATAACACAGTAGATCCAGCATTCGGAGAGAGTTTCGATGAAGGCTTCGATGAAAAAATTTGTCAGCAGCCGGTTGCCTCAACAGATGATGAAAATGTTGGTCAACAGCCGGTTGCCTCAACAGATGATGAAAATGATGGTCAACAGCCGGATTCAAGTGAGGCTCCAAATGGTAATCCAAGTGAGGCTCTAAATGGTGATCATGGTGATCCAAGTGAGGCTCCAAATGATGATCCAAGTGAGGCTCCAAATGGTGACCAACCTTCTGTTGTTGTGAGTTCTGCTAGGTATGTAAATCTTGCAAGGGTCAAATACTACTGTACATCTATCACTTGACACGATCTCATTACCGTTTATGTTTGGACCCTTTATGTTTTGCACAGCTCTATGGTAGGTTTGAAGAAGACACGTAAGGTACCGACAACCAAGAGAAGAAGAGAAGAAACAATGAGCACAAGGTGCACGAGGAGCAAAGTGATGACAAGAAGCTCAAGGAACAGACAGAAGCCCCAACGCTATCTATGAACAATTATGAAACATTATGAATAAGGAATGATGTTGTATTATGAAACATTTATCACTTGACATGTTGTATTTCTGTTGGATGATGTTGGACCTATGTTAGAAGTATGTTTGACATGATGTTTAAATATCTGTTGGATGATGTTTCAATGAGCACATGGTTTTTCCTTTTTTTGATTTTTTTAAATATCTGTTGGATGATGTTTAAATATCTGTTGGATGATGTTTCAATGAGCAAGTCTAAAACATCAAAATGAAAAACTAAGCCTGGATACTTCTTAGTCAATCCAAAATGAAGTTGTGGTGAGGTTTTTGAAATTTTCATGAAAAATGTGCTAAAAAGAGGGGTCCAAAGGTAGGGTAAACGGCCTCATTTCTAAGCAAGGTTTTTTTCGACCTTATCTAAATCAGTCAAATAACTTTCCTACACATATATTCTATATGTACAGACTATGTGCGCTGGTTTTTCCATTTTTTGATTTTTTTTAAATTTGTTTTGCTCATTTGAATTCTGGTCAAACTTAACTTTGACCAAGATTTAAACAAGTGTAAAACATCAAAATGAAAAACTAAGCCTGGATCCTTCTTAGTCACTCCAAAATGAAGCTGTGGTGAGTTTTTTGAAATTTTCATGTTCATTTCCCCAAAACTCTTCTCTTCACTTCATACAAGAGAGTTTGAGATACTCGAGATATCATACAATACACATGAACTTATCATTTAAATGTATGTAAAGCTTGTTTATCAACTTAAATCGTTAGTATATGACATAAGAAGACTATGTGCGCAGGTTTTTCATTTTTCTGATTTTTATTTAATTTATTATGCTCATTTGAAATCTGGTCAAACATAGCTTTGACTGCTCCAAACCCCTCCCAAACCCCGCTAACCCTAGCGCTGAATAAGGACCGTTCATCTAACCCTAGCGGTGATCAAGGGCCGTCGATCTAACCCTTCTAGAAGGAATCTGCGGGGAGGAGGGGCACGATCCACGAGATGCAATCTGATTGGCTGGGAGATTGTTTTTTTAACAAATATCGGGCGCGCTGGATGGACCGTTGGGCCGTCTCGTTGTCTGGGCCTGAGACTGCAGTAAATAGCCCGTCTCAGCCTTTCCAGGCCTTGCATGCATGGAGGCGGCTACGTGGGTTTGCGCATGCGCGGGAGGCGGCGACGTGCATGCATGCGAGTGAGGCGAGCGAGGCGCGCTAGGCGAGCTAGGCTAGCGAGGCGAGCTAGGTGGTTCAGGGCATCGGTTCACATGCACTGCCCGGTCAAAGATGCATCGTTTTCGTGCAAAAATTTAAGTGTGCAAAACGTAACGGATACACACACGCGTCCGGATTCACACACGCACCGTTCTCATCCTTTCTCTCTTCCTCTCCCACCCACAGGCCTATAAATGGGGTGCCTCTCTTCCTCTCCCACCCACAAGCCAGATCCGATCCTCTCCAACTTCAAACACCCAAGCGACCGAGCCCTCCCCAAGCGAGACCAAGTGAAGAAGATGCAGTTCAACGGGCCGACCTTCAGCCGTCCGCCTGTGGTGCCGGAGCTGCGCTACCCACCGGGCATGCTCGTGGAGAGGGAGCTCCGTGTGTGGGCTATTTCAAGGTGGAGGGGTTCCGTCGAACTCACCCGCGCCTTCCTCAGAGCCGGCTATGCCCACCTCCCACGGGGCTCGCCGAGGATGTTCACCCTCAACGAGGTTCGTGACCGCGGCGGCATCCTCCTACTGCTCACGGTCACCTTCACCAACCCATTTGATGCGCGCGAGCTCCTCGGCCAAGTCTTTTGGTGCGGCTGCGAGGCCATCTTCTTCACCGTCTACAACATCTACACCAACTACGAGCGCATCTTCTCCGCTCCAGGCCAGATGCACTCCCTTCCCTACGACGAGGAGGAGGAGGTGTGAAGATGAAGACGGTGTTGAAGGGGCGCGCGCGGCCAAGGTGGAAGAAGGAGGTCAAGATGAAGATGTTCAAGCCCGGAGTCAAGCTCGTCATGTTTGGTTTTTTATTTTGTTGCTTTTCTATGTCGTGTCGTGTCGTGTCATGTTTCATCATGTGTCCGTGAACTGTCCGTGAACTTATCTAAGTTGTAATGGTACGGTGTGTTCCATCTTATTATGTGTGTTAAAAAATGTCCGTGCCCAAACTTATCATTTCTTCCCTAAACAAGTCATGAAGTTCGAGAACTTGTGGTTTTCGGAGGGGGTGAGAAGCCCTCTGTTTCATTCAAACAAAAAGTCATGAACTAACATATGCAAATTTATTCCCTTTAAATCCTAAACCAAGTGCCACTCTAACCCTAAACCAAGTGCCACTCTGACCAAAATCATGTGGTAGTGCAACATACATTTTCAATCTTCCAACCCTCCAAAATTTAAGTGCAAAGCAAAGGAAAACCACTCTCACGCGTGTGCAACATTCACGGTCTCACTATTTTTTTTTTAAAAAAAATTCACAGTCTCACTATGTATACCTTCTTTCCCTACCCATGTCAAAGTCTTGCCATCTGTCCTAGCGGTTACCAGCGTAGCCCTAAACACCACAAACCCACGCGGTCCTGGGTTCGAGTCCCCAGGCGCACCAATTTTTTGTGCATTTTCCACCCTTCATTTTTTTAGACATATTATGTTTTTCTTAATGTAATACCCTTAAAAAATGTTCATTTATTTTGGCACCTGGCGTAAACCTCTACCAGAGCTGAGGCACATTTTTCATGACATTTTGGTCTTTGATTTAAATCACGGTGTATTTGAATTGGATTAATTAACAGCTCCAAAAAATTTCTAACATTAATTGTTTGGCTCCGGAATAATTCAATTAGCTTCCACAAAAAGTTTCAGCATTATGATTTACTGCCTAAATTAAATCAGAATAGAAAACAAAAAAATACGCAAGAAAACCCCTGAATGGGCCTAATTGGATGCAGTTGGCCCATTAGTCTAGCCTGCACTTGGCTCTACACTCTGAATTTGGCCCAAGAGCAACCTTTGTTTGGACAGAATGGCAGAGCAGAGAGCTGCATTTCATTGATCAAAAGTTTCTGAATTCCTAATTTCTTCTCTTTTTTTTCAACATATTTAAATGTTGGTCACTTCTTCTCTTTTTGTTTCAACATTTAAACAACTTTAACCAACATTTAAACTAGGTGAATTTTCTCAAACAATTTCAAGATTACAAATTCCTTCATAATTCATGCCTTTCCATACATTTTCAACATTACAACCAGTGCGATTACCATACCTACAAATGCCCAAAAGTATTTGCAAATGGGTATTGGTAGTGCTTGATCTTCAAGCTTCCTAACCTTCTTCTTCAACATCCTAAGCTCAATAGCTAGCTCTCTGTCAGTGCGTGCTTCGCCATCCATCTCTTCTTCCGGAGCTCGTGGTGTGGCCACTGCCGTTCGTGGCAACATGCGCAACCATTCTTCATGCTCTTCTTGCAGTTCATTCATCAGAGTCTTGGCCAGAGCATCGA
>NC_041393.1:776476553-776509120 GCF_002162155.2 Triticum dicoccoides
AGTCGAACAATACTTTTTTTTACGAAGCAGTTGAACCATACTTTATGCATTGTCTTCTGCTGCTGCAGAGGATTTTCTCAATCATTGAGGTTTCTGAACATCTTGTTTCAGCAAACAACCATAAACGTCAACATCAGTAACAGTAAAATGCCCAAAACTGTTGAATGTGTGAATGCGATCGAACACCAAATTTCATTGTTATCAACAGTTGAATGTAAATTTGTAATACATACATATGGATAGCTCAGTCTTCCTGAGAAATTATGAGAAACTGTTACAATGTAGACATCACAAACCTAATCATCATCAATTAATACGTAGCTATGACATCGATCAGGGTCCTACTAATTCAGAAACTCATTTAGCTTTTATTAGCTGATTGACGGAGCCTCTATTCAAAAAATTAAGCAAGCTACTTCCTCCTGTTCCCTCTCACGTCGCCCCGTGCGCGACCGAGAGGGAACCCTAGCCGCCGCCGCCGCCGGGTCTCCCCCCTCTACTCGCCTCCTCCCTCGCCGCCGCCCAAGGCAGCGGGGTTCCTCGTTTCCTCGCGCAGCGGCTTCGGCGCGGGTTGCGGCGGCTGGTCGGGGACGCGGTGCTTGGCGACGGGCGCGGCGGCGTGGCTGCTCATCGGCGTTGAGGTGCGGCGGCGGTGCAAGCTGGCGACGGGACAGGCGGCGCGGTGGTGGCGCGCTCGTGCTGGCCGGGGATGGCGTGCGCGTCTCTGGCGGCGGCGCTCAGATCCGGTAGCCAAGAGGCGCAGTCGGGGGCGCACTAGGCTGCGGGCGGCCGCCCTCTGCCGTGGCTATGCTGGTGGGGGGTGGCGGCGCTGCAGTGCGGGTGCTGCAGGCCAGCGGGTGGTGACGGCGCGTCCGGATCCGCCCCTGATGCTGCGGGCTGCGGGCGGCCTGGGCCGCGGGCGGCCCTTTTGCCGGAGCGTGATGGTGTGGGGGCGGCGCGGCAGCGGTGGAGGTGGGCGTCCCTCGTCTAGGCGGGCCCTTGCGCCTGGACGGCGGCGCTCGGCCCGGGAGGGCCTCCCTGGTGAGCTTCCTAGACTTCGGCGGCGGGTCGATTTGGTCTCCCTCCTCGATGGGCGCGCGTTTGCAGATGGCCTCGCGGAGATATGCGCCAGCTACCATGGTAGGGGGTCACGGGGGTGCCCGCGGAGGAGCTAGGTAGGAGGGACGGGTGGCCTCGATGCGGTCGCGCCACCTGTCGCCGGCACAGTTTGCTGGTTCGGACAGCCATCCAGCGCCCACCGGCGCCACCTGCCGAGGGATCCACGCCAGGCACACCATCCGGGGCCGCCGCTCCGGTGCCCTAGGCCCTCCACGAGATGCAGAGCAGACAGATCCCCGCCGCCACCATCATAGATGACGCGCGCGTGGGCCGGGGGCGCACCTCAGGCGGCGGCGGAGTGGAAGGAGTAGTGGGGAAGGGGGGTGGCGGCGCTAGGGTTGGGAACCCTCGAGTCGCCTCAGAGAGACGACGCGAGGGTCGCGAGCGTGTAACTCTCTCTCTGTCTCTCTCTCTCTCTCTCTCTCTCTCTCGAAGTAATTATATGTAAATTATATATTACAAGCTGATAACAGGAATTATATAACTGCAAACATAAATCATATATCTAAATTATAGTAACTACACAAACTTGTTGCTGAACTGACCAGTGATCATTATGATCCTTCTTACACAGTTTACACACAAGGATTGTCAAGGGCATCATGAACTACCTGCTGCTCGAACATAGTTCATGACGATAGCAACGGTCAGCAACAAGATGCACATGGATGTTTCTGCTGCATCCAACATTACTTGAGAAGTTTAGATGCACATTGGCTGCCGAAATTATTACTTAATTTGCCCTGCCCGTCCAATGCAGCTGTCTGCCACTGTTATTACTCCGTTCAATGGCCGTCGTCGCTTCACCGCTCACTCGTCCCCGTCCACTTCGACCCAGCTGCGCTACTGCTTTTTGCCTTCGCCCGAGAGCACCTGCTGCCTCCTGCAGCTCCATGCGGGGGAGACGTGCCGGAGGAGAAGCATAGCTGGTGCGCAAGGAGACGACGTGCCCAGTGGCCGCGTTCTGGTGGAGGAGCTGAGCTGCTGCTCCTGGATGCGACGGGCCGGATGACGATCTGAGCTGCCGCTACCGGAGGTGACCTGCCGGAACATCAACACATCTTCTCCCCACCATCTCCGCCATCGGTGTTGTCCATCCATCTCAGAGGTTGTTGAGGAAGTTCAAGTGTAATTTGTCTCTCTCTTTACAGCCAGCTAAAGCTAAGCTGCTTAAATTTGACATTACCTTTGTCATTACAGCAAAATTAGCCAACAACAATGGCGATTGTGCTGGATGCGTTTGCTTCCTATCTCGTGGACATGCTCGCGCAGGTAGCAGCTGATGAAGTGGGGACTATGCTGGGCGTCTCCGGTGAGATTGACAAGATGGGCGACAGGCTCCGAGACCTCAAGAACATCCTCGCTGACGCCGATAGGAGGAACATCACTGACGAGACTGTCCGAGAGTGGGTGGGGCATCTCAAGCGTGCCATGTACGAAGCTACTGACATCCTCGACCTGTGCCAGCTTAAGGCCATGGAGCATGGATCATCCAGTACCATAGATGCGGGATGTCTTAATCCCTTGCTCTTTTGCATGCGGAACCCCTTCCATGCTCATGAGATCGGCACCCGCATCAAGAAGCTCAACCAGAGGCTTGACGACATCAACACACGGAGTTTTGCTTTCAACTTCATCAATATTAGGTCTTATGAGGATCATAGCAGCAATGCCCACGCCTCTCGCCATGGTAATCCAAGTCGGGAGACGGCAGGGGACTTTGACCGGTCGGCTGTAGTTGGGAACAAGATCGAAGAAGACACAAGATCATTGGTGGCCCAGATCATGCAGAATGGAAAGGAGGTCAATGATGACATCATGGTGATTGCCATCGTAGGTGTTGGTGGTATTGGCAAGACCACCCTTGCCCAGAAGGTCTTCAATGACGAGGCAATCCAAGGCGGGTTCAGTAAAAAGATATGGTTGAGCGTCAATCAAAATTTCAGTGAGGTTGAGTTGCTGAGAAGAGCCATCATCGGTGCCGATGGAAATGCCCAGCTGGCTGGAAATGCAAAGGACGCTCTTCACCGAGCCCTAATGCATGCCTTGAAGGACCACAAGACCTTGCTGGTAATGGATGATGTGTGGGACAATGGAGCCTGGGAGTGTGTGCTCAAAATACCCTTAGTCAATGCTGTTGCTTCAGGTAGCCGGGTCCTCATCACCACTAGAGATGAATGTGTTGCCCGAGGGATGACATCAACATGGCCCTACCACTACGTCGACACGTTAGCGCCTGAGGACGCCTGGTCATTGCTCAAGAAGCAGGTCCGTATGCAATTAAATAGTGATGTCTTAATAAAGTGGATAATCTATATTCATGTACTACCTTCGTCTAGAATTACTTGTCGCTCAAACAAATGTATCTAACACTAAAATAGTGCTTAGTGCTAGATACTTCCGTTTGAGCGACAAGTAATTTCGGACGGAGGGGGTACTTATTAACAGTACAGTGTAGTTAATTAGGAGAATTTTTTTGATGCTTCCATACTAGTGTGCAATTAATTACGTATAAGCCAATCGCTTGTACTCCCTCCGTAAAGAAATATAAGAGCGTTTAGATCACTAAACGCTCTTATATTTGTTTACAAAGGGAGTAAGTACTATTACCTCTTGGATGGTAAGTTGTTGTCAATAATATTGTATGGCTAATATTAACTTTGTTTTCTTTTTGAGGGCGCTAATATTAACTTTGTTGTTTTGCAAATAAGGTAATTGCACCGACGGTCTTGAACTTGGCATGAATGTGTACTTTACTCACCAAACTTTGAAAGAAGTGGTGCGCTAGCTATTTACTCCATTCGTTCCAAAATAAGTGTACTAGAGAGTACTTGGCAAAATATAGCACCAGGGGTTAAACCGAGACCAAGTCAGCTTAGATGGCTAGTTGGCTTGCTGCCGGCGTGCATTTTTGGCGCAGAGTCCACACGTGTAGCGTGAGGCCTCGGGGATGCTTTTTAGTAAAGAATCCCTAGAATTGTGGAGTATTATTCACACATACGAGTGCAACGCTAGAGGACGAGACATAGGAACGGTTTTCATGGACAGGGTTAGGGCCGGGGAGTGTTCAATCCGTCGCACAGCGCCGCAAGAACACCGGTGCAATTACCTTCTTACAAATATTGAATTATATAATTATCCCATTGAAGCATATTGTGCTGAACAAGGAAAAATGCCCTAGTGCCAATTCGGCTTTCCATAATCTATTTATGCCTACATGACACGACATTTGTTTTCTCTCAACTTGATTAATAATTAGAAAAACTGGAAATTAGTCAATATCATTTTTACCAGTGAAGAAATATGGTTTGTATATTCATGTAGTGAGTAAAATGTTGCTAATTTTTCAGTCTCTTTCGCTCAACCTTAAATGAAGATGCAAGTGCTCAGCTACTCACCCACTACCATAGAAAATAATAGAAATGAAAAATTATTTTAAGATCGAAAACAGCAATTTTGGTGAACCCCTACCAATAGAAGCAAAATAATATAAAACAAAATCTAACTAGACTAACTGCTGTAGTATAGTTTTGTAAAAAAAATTACACAAAATATTTACAATGCAATATTTGTTGTAGTATTATGCATTTTAGGTGACTAAGAGATAGGATAATTTCAGGTGACTCTAAAATAATGAACTATGTAATATATGTTAATCCTAAATTAAGAATATAATTTCCTGTTAAAGCAATGAGTGAATAGTGCAAAAGTAATTTTTTGGAAAGAACAATTCATGTTGAAAAAACAGAATGGAAGAAAAATTGCTTTCTAGGTATAAGTTATGTAAGTTATACATGAGAGTCATTGCATGAACCTTTGTTATATAGGTGGGTGATAAGTAAATACATTTATAACATTTTGTTTTTGACTAGTACTTTCTGTACTTTGAGTATTTTTACCTAGATAAACTTACCCTTGATAAAGGGATAGCTATATCAAATACTCCTATTCCTCCAAAAATATCAAATATTCCTCTTATCTATTGAGAGGCAAATTAATTTGAGAGTCTTCAAAGAGCTTGGTTCATAGTTAATTAACCCTTATTGGTCCCTTGAACTGCATGTTTGCAGGTAATCTCAAGCAAGATAAATGAAGGCCACATCAACAAGCTAAAAGATATTGGATTGAAAATTATACAAAAATGTGGTGGTTTGCCACTTGCGGTCAAAGTAATGGGAGGACTCTTGCGTAAAAGGGAGGTGCTACGTCGCGACTGGGAGCAGGTTTTTTATGATTCTAAATGGTCAAGAACTAAAATGCCCCAAGAGCTCAACCATGCAGTATACTTGAGCTATGAAGATATGCCTACTTATCTGAAGCAGTGCTTTCTATACTACTCTATTCTTCCTAAAAATAAAAAGTTTAATGTGCATCAAGTTGTGGCCATGTGGATTAGCGAAGGATTTGTTCATGGAAACTCTAATGATTTAGAAGAATTGGGAGGAAATTACTACAAGGAGTTGATATCTAGGAACCTTATAGAGCCAGATAAATTTGATGTTAATCAATCATGTTGCAATATGCATGATATTGTTCGCTCATTTGCTCAATATATGACTAAAGATGAAGCACTCGTAGTTCAAGACGGAGACAATGTTAATCTTACTAAACTTCATTCAGAAAAGTTTCTTCGGTTGTCTATAGCAACCGATCAACTACAATCAGGTGAACTTGACTGGACATCTTTACAGAAGTACCAATCAGTGAGAACACTAATCTCAACTATTCAGATCAAGATAAAGCCCGGTGATTCATTGCTTACTTTTTCTGGTCTGCGGACTCTACATATAGAATTTGCAGATGTGGCTGCATTGGTTGAATCACTTCATCAACTCAAGCACCTGAGATATTTGGCACTACTTGATACTGATATATCTGTACTTCCAGGGAACATTGGCAAGATGAAATTATTGCAATTCCTTAACCTTGGTGGATGTGAAAATTTGGTCAATCTTCCTCATAGCATTGTGAAGCTTGGCCTGAGGTTACTCAATCTTCCGCGCGTGAGTATGATACCTAGAGGGTTCTGTGGGCTCACAAGTATGAGGAGATTAGATGGGTTTCGAGCCCACATGGATGGTGATTGGTGCAGTTTGAATGAGTTGGGGCCTCTTTCCCAACTGAGATTTCTTGGATTAATTCAATTGGAAAATGTATCCACTGCCTCGTTTGCTGCCAATGCTAGGCTTGGTGAGAAGATGCATCTTATTGACCTTGTTTTGGTATGCACCAGTAGACTAGGAGATGATGGATTGGTCAAAGGGAAAGAAGGTGCTTCTGAGGAAGAGAAGCGACGAATCAAGAATGTGTTTGATGAACTCCGCCCTCCACCAAGTGTAGAAAATCTTGTTGTCGATGGGTATTTTGGCCTGCAACTCCCGAGTTGGATGATGTCCACATCGATGGTGCCCCTCACCAACTTGAAGAATCTAATGTTTGATGGCCTGGCTTGTTGCACCCAACTTCCCAATGGGTTGTGTCAGCTCCCCTATCTGCAGTCTCTTATGGTCTACCGTGCTCCATGCATCAAGATTGTTGGAAATGCATTCCTGCTGGCGGTAATTGATCCATTTCCGAGGTTAAACAGGATGGTGTTACAAGGAATGGTGGAATGGGAGGAGTGGGAGTGGGAGGAGCAAGTGCAAGCCATGCCGTGTTTGGTGGAGCTTTCCCTCAATAATTGCAAATTGACCTGTGTTCCTCCCGGCCTTGCCTCCAATGCGAGAGCTTTGAAAAAATTAGTCATAGACCACGTGCAGAACCTCAGCTACCTTGAGAATTTTCCATTTGTTGTTGAACTTAGAGTGCATGGAATCCCTGACCTGAAGAGGATCACCAATTTCCCCAATATGCAGAAGCTTACTATCACCAAGTGCCCAAAGCTGAAGGTTCTAGAGTGTATCCCTGCACTTGTGAGGTTGGTCCTGGAGGATTACGCCATGGAAAAGCTTCCTGAATACATGCAGTACATAAAGCCAATGCATTTGCAGTTATTCTGCAGACCATGGCTGCTCGCTTCAGTAGCTGCGGGACAATCTGGTCTCGAGTGGGATAAGTTTAGGCATGTCGAGCATGTTAAGGCATATGCACGTGCTAGAGGAAGGAAATGGTACGTGATATACACAAGTGGAGACACTGGCAAGTTCGATTCAAATATTAGCAGCTCTACGGTGTTTGAAGGTAAGTTTAAACATACGATTTTTATCTTAATTTGTTTGGGCACTCGGACTCTGCTAGTTTATAAGTCCGTTTCACCTTATCCCCTGCCTTTCATCCATATATGCCGCTGCATGATGACTGAATATATGGCGTACCTTTTTTGTTCACATGATTACGTCGTTTCAGATGACATATAAACATGACTGTACTGGGCATGCAGCTTAATTCTTAGTCACACAGCACCAGCTGTACGCGTGGGTTGTTTAATGGTTACTTTCTGATTTGGTTTCCCTCCTTCAGATATGTTACTATGTGTTTGTCTTTTTACTTGTTCTGCTAGTTTACCTCGAGTTTAACAAATCTAGAGTAATATGTTAGCTCATCCCTTGTGAATTAGAGATTGTGTAACCAGTTATATTTATTTTCTATCCATGCAGAAACCTTATCATCGTGTATGGTGGATACACAAGGATTTGAGTCTGCATACAAAATGAGAAGCACCACCTTCAGTTACATCTGCAGCTTGGTGAGGATCCCATTTTTTGAAGATATGATGGCAAGGGATCACACATTTGTTGATGGGAGAGTGTTGTCTTTGCAAGATAGAGTAACTATTGCTCTGAGAATGCTGAAGTCTGGTGAGTCACCCGTTACCATAGGGTCCTCTCTTGGTGTGACCGAGTCAACTGTATCGGTGGTAACTCAGGTGTTTGTTGAGGCTATGTGTGAACGAGCATTGCACCATTGTAGCTGGCCAGGCTCCTCTAAAATGGACAAGATAAAGCAGAAATTTGACAAGATCCACGGCCTGCCAAACTGCTGCGGTGTTGTACATACAGATCACATCACATTTGGATCACAAAACCGTGACCATGAGGAGAATGGCGTTGTCCTAATGCAAGCTCTCATTGATCCAGATATGAGGTTCACAGAACTTTGGTTGGACTATGATTTCTTGGCTCTCTCGAAGTACTTTGAGAAGGGTGCTTGGCTGAATGGCATTAAGCTGAAGGTATTAGATGAATCGGAAGTTGGGGAATACATCATTGGTGATGCAGGATACCCTCTTTGTCCCTATCTCCTCACACCTTATCAATTGGAGGACGGCCTCCCACTCTCAGACTCCAAAGTGGAGTTCAACAGGAGGCACTCTGCAGCTACAGGAGTCACGCTGAGGGCGTTGACAAGGTTGAAAGACACGTGGAAGTGCCTGCAGGGAGGAGGCTGGCATCCAAGTAATCAAGATGATCTTCCGTCAATAGTCGGCACGTGCTGCCTGTTGCATAACATAGTGATAGACATGGAGGAGGGAGGAGGTATCCCGGCCTATCTGGAGGAGAATCGCAGTGAGCAAGTGCGACATGTAGCAGAAGAGGATGCCGTGGGGGTGAGGGATGCACTGGCCCAGCACTTGATCGACTCTGGAGGTAAAATAACTCGACCCTTAATTATTTCGATCAAACACTTGTCTGTTTATTTTATTTGTTCCCTCCTTTTGATTATACATTTCACCTGTCTGGTTAGTAGTACACACAATGGCAGCAGAGGAACAAGAACCACTAGTAGTTGCACCCGGAACCAGTAGTAGAAGCACACCGATGACAGACAACCAATCGAGGGAAGGAGAAGATGCTTGATTGCTAGCTAGCTAGGGAGGTGAGATCAGATCGTACTCTACACTGTATCAGTTTGTAGTGCTGCTCTTCTTTTTCGTGTGCTATTGACTGCTTCAAGTCGCGGTTTTCTTCTTAGTTCAGTATTTTGTCATGGCACTAATTCACGCCGGTGGGAATCTGCCACTCCGTTGGTGACACACGTGTTAAATTACTCAGAAAGAGAGTACTCCCTCCGTCCCATAATGTAAGACGCTTTTTGACACTGGTGTAGTGTCAAAAAACGTCTTACATTATGGGACAAAGGGAGTAGTTAGATTGATACACGTGTGTTAGTAAAGAAGCTAAGTTGATCAATACACCTGGTTCTATATATATCGCCGGATGTGGCGCTTTACAGATTTATTTCCCTTTTTTGCTCGAATTTTGAGCCTACTTGGATTGTGAGACTTTGTTACGCTTTTTAATAATATGGATGCATGCATCGACTAATGCAGAGGCCGGAGGTATTCTCCTTTTCAGAAAAAGAAAGAAAAGAAAGCCAAGCAAAACACATTTGCATATGGCTGTAACTTTGAGTGTTCATTCGTTCAATATCATTGCATGATTTGGACACAGGAAAACCTTGATAATCTTAAGGGTTAATTATCCTTTTGCCCTCAGTGGTGTCCATGTGCTCAGTTTTGCCCTCAGATGCAAATTGTCCTCAGTTTTGCCCCTAGTCCGTGCACAGCAACTACGACGAGGCCAAACGGCCATATTTGAGTCCATTCCGTCCGCCGGCGTTAGTAGTTGTGGGTCCGGAGCTTACACGTGGGACCGCGTGGACGTGGGTCTGGAGCTGACATGTAGGCCCCTGCAACTAAATCCCCAAATCATTCTAGCTCACACCCATCCGCCCGGCCGGCTGTCGTGCGCCGCCGCCGCCGCCACCTGCGCCGCGGCCAGCACCTGCCCCGCCACCAACTGCACGCCCTGCTCCGCCGCTACCTCCCTGCGCCTACGCTCCACGGCTCATTGTGACGCCCACCACCTTCCTGCGACGCCACGGGTGGGGCGCCCGCCACCTGCTCGACCCGCGGCGTGGCCTCCTTCCGTGCGCCCGGCCGGAGCGCTCAAAGGTGGGGGGCTGCTGGAGCTATTTGAACTAGGAGGAAGAACCCTAGGGCGAAATGGAGAGCAGCGGCGACCCCGGAGTATTTGGCGAGGCAGGCATCGGGCCGGAGATCCGCCGCGTCCACGACTGGGTTCCCGAGGGATAAGTCTCGCCTCTTGTTTAGATTGAGCTTAGTTGTGCATTTGAACACTCGATTCGAGTAGGTTTGCCCAATTAGTGTGCTGATTGCGTCTCTGTTTTTCGCCGGTTAGGATGGAGTTGCGGTTTGCTTTCATGGTGCACATTAGAAGGGACCGGTACATGTTCGATGCAAAGGATAAGAAGAAATACCAAGGAGGTTTTGATTATCGGTTGCCAATGGCTAGTAATTGGAGTTTCAGACAATTTGGGGAGGTAATTTGTAGCCAATATCCTTGGGGTTTGCTTGATGAAGTGGTTTACAAATACTATGATGGGGGAAAGAATTGGGTGACAGTTAGTAATGATGAAGAGCTAGCTACCATGTTTATTAGGCATAAAGAGAAAGATAATTTCCATGTGAGGCTGCAAGTTGATGTGCTTGAGCAGGCATTTGGACCTAGGATGGCGGGTGCATCATCTCGGGGAGAATCAAGTCGTCGTAATGGCATCTCTAGCCAGAACAGTTCAGTTGGTGCACGGCGACGTGGTGGCTCGACAAGTGTGGGCAACAGCAGTAGGGTCCCCCTTGAAGTGGAGCCTGATGGCTACAATTCTGGGGTTGATGAAGAGAAGTTATATTCTGATGTTATTCAGAATTTACGACGGGCACCTAGGGCTGAAAACCAAGATGAGGCTCACAATGCAGTCCGTGTGGATGATGACGCGATGGGTGAGGACGAAGACCTTGCAGCTGTTCAATGGGACCCTTTGAACCCTCAAATGGAAGAAGGTACAGTTTTTGCATCCATGAATGAGTGTAGAAATGCACTTGTGACATACTGCATCAAGGTAGAACGTACTTTCAAAGTTGACAAGAGCGATCAAGTACGTTACAGAGTGCACTGTCCGACTGAGGGTTGTCCATGGAGGCTGCTTGCAGCTAAAATGCGGAATAGCACTAATGTTCAGGTCAAAGTGAATCCTTTTAAGCACACATGTCAGGAATCAACCCTTAGGAAGGATACAATCAGTAGAGCCAAGTCAAGATGGGTGGCAGAAGAAGTAAAAAAGTGGGTGAAAGAAAACCAGCAAGTGGGTCCAAAGGAATTGCAGAAGAACATCAAAGATAAGTTCAAGATAGATTTACCATACATGAGGTTGTTCAATGGTAAACAACATGCTATGGATTCTATTTATGGTAACTGGCAGGAAAGTTTTCAATTGTTGTATTCATTCAAAGGTGAAGTGGAGAGGACAAGCCCAGGTAGTATTTTAGATATTGATCACCACACCGTGTAGTACACATTCAGGGGAGTGACAAAGACCAAGGAATGTTTTAGAAGGGTTTTTGTCTGCTTTGAGGCTTGTCGCCGGGGTTTTTTGGCAGGCTGCAGGCCTTATTTGGCTATTGATGCCACTTTTCTCACAGGAAGGTTTAAAGGACAGTTAGTAGCAGCTTGTGCAGTTGATGCACATAGTTTTGTATTTCCAGTTGCCTATGGTGTGCTAGAGACAGAGTCTGAGGAGAGCTGGACTTGGTTTTTGCATAATCTCCGCCGGGCTATTGCACATCCCAATGGGTTGGTCATTCATACAGATGCCTGCAAAGGTTTAGAAGTGGCCGTGGACAATGTGTTCCCTGGAGTAGAGCATAGGGAATGCATGCGTCACCTTGCTGCAAATTTCATGAAGAAATTCAAAGGAAAGGTGTATACCGACAATTTATGGCCAGCATCTTTGACATGCAGTGTGAAGAAGCACAACTACCACTTGAGGCAGTTATACATGAATCCCAAAGTGAAAGAATACTTGGAAACACACCACTCTAAGTTATGGGCCAGAAGCCAATTCAGTGAAGTGAGCAAAGTTGACTATGTGCACAATAATCTAGCAGAGTCTTTCAACTCAACAATCCGGAAACTAAAGGGTCATTATGTGGTGGATTTGCTTGACAGAATAAGGATAGAATACATGCAGAAATTTCATTATCGTGCAGGAATAGCCGAGGCAAAATTCATGGGCCACATTATCATCCCTACCGTGATGAATGAACTGAAGCAGAAGACAATAGGCTTGGAAATGAACATGACGCTTTGCTCGGGTACCACAGCAGAGATATCATATTTGGATAAAGAGAAGAGGGAATGGAGATATCCAGTGGATTTAGAAGCTAGAACTTGCAGTTGTAGGCAATGGCAGATAACTGGGTTGCCATGCATTCATGCCTTGTTTTTCATCACTTCTCTCCCAGGTCCAGCAGGGAACATACAACAGTATGTGCATGATTACTACTCTGTTGCAAGGTTCAAAGCCACATATGCTTATGCCTTGCCTACTATGGAGGGAAAACAACAATGGGACATGGTGGACCCTGGATTCAAGCTTTGCGCTCCAGTTCTGAAGAGAGCAGCAGGTAGACCAAGGAAGAGTCGAATAAGACCTCGCAGCGAAGGAGCTGGACTTGGAGCGAGGAAGCGTAAGTGCACAAGATGTGGTGGGTCTGGTCATTTCGGTAAGTATTGTGATAACACAGTAGATCCAGCATTCGGAGAGAGTTTCGATGAAGGCTTCAATGAAAATGTTGGTCAGCAGCCGGTTGCCTCAACAGATGATGAAAATGTTGGTCAACAGCCGGTTGCCTCAACAGATGATGAAAATGATGGTCAACAGCCGGATTCAAGTGAGGCTCCAAATGGTAATCCAAGTGAGGCTCTAAATGGTGATCATGGTGATCCAAGTGAGGCTCCAAATGATGATCCAAGTGAGGCTCCAAATGGTGACCAACCTTCTGTTGTTGTGAGTTCTGCTAGGTATGTAAATCTTGCAAGGGTCAAATACTACTGTACATCTATCACTTGACACGATCTCATTACCGTTTATGTTTGGACCCTTTATGTTTTGCACAACTCTATGGTAGGTTTGAAGAAGACACGTAAGGTACCGACAACCAAGAGAAGAAGAGAAGAAACAATGAGCACAAGGTGCACGAGGAGCAAAGTGATGACAAGAAGCTCAAGGAACAGACAGAAGCCCCAACGCTATCTATGAACAATTATGAAACATTATGAATAAGGAATGATGTTGTATTATGAAACATTTATCACTTGACATGTTGTATTTCTGTTGGATGATGTTGGACCTATGTTAGAAGTATGTTTGACATGATGTTTAAATATCTGTTGGATGATGTTTCAATGAGCACATGGTTTTTCCTTTTTTTGATTTTTTTAAATATCTGTTGGATGATGTTTAAATATCTGTTGGATGATGTTTCAATGAGCAAGTCTAAAACATCAAAATGAAAAACTAAGCCTGGATACTTCTTAGTCAATCCAAAATGAAGTTGTGGTGAGGTTTTTGAAATTTTCATGAAAAATGTGCTAAAAAGAGGGGTCCAAAGGTAGGGTAAACGGCCTCATTTCTAAGCAAGGTTTTTTTCGACCTTATCTAAATCAGTCAAATAACTTTCCTACACATATATTCTATATGTACAGACTATGTGCGCTGGTTTTTCCATTTTTTGATTTTTTTTAAATTTGTTTTGCTCATTTGAATTCTGGTCAAACTTAACTTTGACCAAGATTTAAACAAGTGTAAAACATCAAAATGAAAAACTAAGCCTGGATCCTTCTTAGTCACTCCAAAATGAAGCTGTGGTGAGTTTTTTGAAATTTTCATGTTCATTTCCCCAAAACACTTCTCTTCACTTCATACAAGAGAGTTTGAGATACTCGAGATATCATACAATACACATGAACTTATCATTTAAATGTATGTAAAGCTTGTTTATCAACTTAAATCGTTAGTATATGACATAAGAAGACTATGTGCGCAGGTTTTTCATTTTTCTGATTTTTATTTAATTTATTATGCTCATTTGAAATCTGGTCAAACATAGCTTTGACTGCTCCAAACCACTTCCAAACCCCGCTAACCCTAGCACTGAATAAGGACCGTTCATCTAACCCTAGCGGTGATCAAGGGCCGTCGATCTAACCCTTCTAGAAGGAATCTGCGGGGAGGAGGGGGGCGATCCGCGAGATGCAATCTGATTGGCTGGGAGATTGTTTTTTTAACAAATATCGGGCGCGCTGGATGGACCGTTGGGCCGTCTCGTTGTCTGGGCCTGAGACTGCAGTAAATAGCCCGTCTCAGCCTTTCCAGGCCTTGCATGCATGGAGGCGGCTACGTGGGTTTGCGCATGCGCGGGAGGCGGCGACGTGCATGCATGCGAGTGAGGCGAGCGAGGCGCGCTAGGCGAGCTAGGCTAGCGAGGCGAGCTAGGTGGTTCAGGGCATCGGTTCACATGCACTGCCCGGTCAAAGATGCATCGTTTTCGTGCAAAAATTTAAGTGTGCAAAACGTAACGGATACACACACGCGTCCGGATTCACACACGCACCGTTCTCATCCTTTCTCTCTTCCTCTCCCACCCACAGGCCTATAAATGGGGTGCCTCTCTTCCTCTCCCACCCACAAGCCAGATCCGATCCTCTCCAACTTCAAACACCCAAGCGACCGAGCCCTCCCCAAGCGAGACCAAGTGAAGAAGATGCAGTTCAACGGGCCGACCTTCAGCCGTCCGCCTGTGGTGCCGGAGCTGCGCTACCCACCGGGCGTGCTCGTGGAGAGGGAGCTCCGTGTGTGGGCTATTTCAAGGTGGAGGGGTTCCGTCGAACTCACCCGCGCCTTCCTCAGAGCCGGCTATGCCCACCTCCCACGGGGCTCGCCGAGGATGTTCACCCTCAACGAGGTTCGTGACCGCGGCGGCATCCTCCTACTGCTGACGGTCACCTTCACCAACCCATTTGATGCGCGCGAGCTCCTCGGCCAAGTCTTTTGGTGCGGCTGCGAGGCCATCTTCTTCACCGTCTACAACATCTACACCAACTACGAGCGCATCTTCCCCGCTCCAGGCCAGATGCACTCCCTTCCCTACGACGAGGAGGAGGAGGTGTGAAGATGAAGACGGTGTTGAAGGGGCGCGCGCGGCCAAGGTGGAAGAAGGAGGTCAAGATGAAGATGTTCAAGCCCGGAGTCAAGCTCGTCATGTTTGGTTTTTTATTTTGTTGCTTTTCTATGTCGTGTCGTGTCGTGTCATGTTTCATCATGTGTCCGTGAACTGTCCGTGAACTTATCTAAGTTGTAATGGTACGGTGTGTTCCATCTTATTATGTGTGTTAAAAAATGTCCGTGCCCAAACTTATCATTTCTTCCCTAAACAAATCATGTGGTAGTGCAACATACATTTTCAATCTTCCAACCCTCCAAAATTTGAGTGCAAAGCAAAGGAAAACCACTCTCACGCGTGTGCAACATTCACGGTCTCACTATTTTTTTAAAAAAAAAATTCACAGTCTCACTATGTATACCTTCTTTCCCTACCCATGTCAAAGTCTTGCCATCTGTCCTAGCGGTTACCAGCGTAGCCCTAAACACCACAAACCCACGCGGTCCTGGGTTCGAGTCCCCAGGCGCACCAATTTTTTGTGCATTTTCCACCCTTCATTTTTTAGACATATTATGTTTTTCTCAATGTAATACCCTTAAAAAATGTTCATTTATTTTGGCACCTGGCGTAAACCTCTACCAGAGCTGAGGCACATTTTTCATGACATTTTGGTCATTGATTTAAATCACGGTGTATTTGAATTGGATTAATTAACAGCTCCAAAAAATTTCTAACATTAATTGTTTGGCTCCGGAATAATTCAATTAGCTTCCACAAAAAGTTTCAGCATTATGATTTACTGCCTAAATTAAATCAGAATAGAAAACAAAAAAATACGCAAGAAAACCCCTGAATGGGCCTAATTGGATGCAGTTGGCCCATTAGTCTAGCCTGCACTTGGCTCTACGCTCTGAATTTGGCCCAAGAGCAACCTTTGTTTGGACAGAAAGGCAGAGCAGAGAGCTGCATTTCATTGATCAAAAGTTTCTGAATTCCTAATTTCTTCTCTTTTTTTTCAACATATTTAAATGTTGGTCACTTCTTCTCTTTTTGTTTCAACATTTAAACAACTTTAACCAACATTTAAACTAGGTGAATTTTCTCAAACAATTTCAAGATTACAAATTCCTTCATAATTCATGCCTTTCCATACATTTTCAACATTACAACCAGTGCGATTACCATACCTACAAATGCCCAAAAGTATTTGCAAATGGGTATTGGTAGTGCTTGATCTTCAAGCTTCCTAACCTTCTTCTTTAACATCCTAAGCTCAATAGCTAGCTCTCTGTCAGTGCGTGCTTCGCCATCCATCTCTTCTTCCGGAGCTCGTGATGTGGCCACTGCCGTTCGTGGCAACATGCGCAACCATTCTTCATGCTCTTCTTGCAGTTCATTCATCAGAGTCTTGGCCAGAGCATCGACCCAAAGAAAGAAGCATGTCACCTGCATGAACACTAAACAGATCAACCCATTGCTCAAACATCCCGACGACGAAAATGGTGCAATTGCCCCGATTCTTACCCCATTCTCGCTGCACACGTAGAACGGATGATTCTGGTTCCTTGGTGTCTGAGAAACCCTTCGATCAACGCCCGCCCGGCACCGCGGACAGACGAAGACAGGCATGTCCACACGCGCCCGGCTCTGCATCCGCGAGGTGGCGCGGGAGCTTGAGGAAGACATGGAGCTCGGAGCCGAAGGGGATCTCAACGCCGCCGCGCCCTCCACTGCCAGCTTCCCACCGCCGCGCCCTCCACAGCTAGCTTCCCGCCGCCGTGCTCTCTCTCTCGCCGTGGTCACCGCCGTGCTCTCTGTCGCCGTGGTCACCGCCGTGCTCTCTGTCGCCGTGGTCACCACCGCTGTCGCCCGCTTATATAGCACATTCGCCAACGGCTCTCTGCTCAACGGCTCTTTGCTGGGTCCCACAAGCCACGCGTGCAACGGTCTGAATAAAATTGGCCGTTTCTGCCGCCTGGTCCCACCTGTAAGGGCCGAGTCAAAAGGTTGACCTGAGCACATGTGGCACGGACTAGGGGCAAAACTGAGCACAATTTGCATCTGAGGGCAAAACTGAGCACATGGACACCACTGAGGGCAAAAGGATAATTAACCCTAATCTTAAACCTAGCTCAGGTGTAGTGTATGCATGCACATTCATATACGACTAGTTAGTATCTCATCCGTTTTAAATCTCGATGTGAGTGTTAAACATACATATGTCACGGCAACATACATGTGTCACGGCATTGCTTGGTGGCCAAGGCTTTGGAGTAGTTAGGAGATATATTCTCTAGTTGTTAGCATGGTTATCTTTTATCTTTATATTCTCCTCTATCTCTCCATGTATCTCTCTGGTTGTTGAACAACCTAATCTTGTATGCCTCTGCGAGAGCCGGCCTCGCCTCAATCAATATATACCACGCGGGCTCCCATGTTACGGGAGTTGAGACGCTTCTACAATTTCCACATGGTATACAGAGCAGGCCTCTTCCATAGCATCTAGCACCTCCTCTGGCCTCAACTACAACACATCAGAACCTCTCAGCCGGACGAACTACGTTCTCTGGCGAGCCCAGGCGCGATCCCAGATACTGGGCGCTGGCTTGTTTGGCTACATAGATCAAACCATAGAGGAGCCTCCCAAAACAATCACTAGCAAAGACAAAGATGGTAAGGAGCAGGTAGTTCGCAATCCTGCCCATAATCCCTGGTTAGTTCAAGATCAGCAAATCGTGGCATATCTCCTTCGTAATCTGTCCAAGGAGGTGCTGGTTCAAGTGGCTTCGCTTGAATCATCTCATGCGATCTGGATGGCATTAGCAAATATGTTCTCTGCAGTTTCTTTGTCTCGCGTGAACAACATCAGATCTGCCCTCACCAACGCCCAGAAAGGATCTCAATCCGCCTCTACCTACTTCAGGCAGATGTGTGCCCTCTCTGACGAGCTTGCGGCGGCGGGCAAGCCGCTCGGTGAGGGAGAGCTCATCTCCTTCATCATCGCCGGGCTTGACATGGAGTATCAACCGATCATCTCTGCACTCAACGTCCGCACCGAGCCCATCACCGTCAACGCGCTCTTCTCTATGGTAGCAAACTTCGATCAGCGCGTTGAGATGTTCAACGGCGCCGGTGGCTTCAAGTCATTTGTCAACGCAGCCTCCAGAGGTCGCTCGGGCGGTGGCAAAGGCGGCTACCGAAACCAGAAGAACGACGGCCGTGGCGGGGGCTATCCTGGCGGTGGTGGCCAACACCCTAGCAGCGGCTATCCTGGCGCTGGTGGCGGCGCCTACAACCATGGCAGTGGCGGCGGCTACAACAACCACGGCAACAGCGGTGGCCAAGGCGGTGGCCATCGTGGCGGCGGTGGCGGGGGCCACTACAACAACAACGGACCCCCTCGCCACTACTACAACAACAATCAAGGCGCTCGCTTCATGGGGTACGAGGAGTATGAAAACAAATGCCAAATCTGTAAGAAAACTAACCATATTGCGAAAGAATGCAAGTGGCGCTATGCAGAGGACAATTCCAGAAGGAGGCGTGTTGCAGCTGCGGCAGATGCCTCATACGGAGTTGACTCCAACTGGTATCTTGACTCTGGCTCATATGAGAATATTACCTCTGAGCTTGAGAAGATGCCATGCACAAGAAGTACCAAGGCCAAGATCAAGTCCACACTGCTGAAAACGGTCCAGGTATGATGATAAGTCATGTTGGCAAGTCTATTATTCAAACCCCACATCGTGATATTCGTGTAGATGATGTTCTGCATATTCCTAATGCATCAAAAAAATCTTCTGTCAGTTCATCGTATTACTCTTGACAATGGTGTCTTCATAGAGTTTCATCTCTTCTTCTTTTTGATCAAGGATCAGGTCACGAGGAGGGTGCTTTATCACGGTAGATGTGTGCAAGGTCTCTATCCGTTGATCCCCACAATTTCCAAGTTCAATAAGCAAGCATATGGAGCTTTCAAGGTGTCCTCAGAACGATGGCATAATCGTTTAGGCCACCCATCTTTTTCCGTTGTTTATCAAATTCTTAGCAAAAATAAGCTCGCATTTATTGACGAGCATGATCATGAAACTATTTGTGACTCTTGCCAAAGAGCAAAAAGCCACCAGTTCCCATATCCTATTTCCAATAGTGTTTCAACAAAACCCTTGCAGCTTGTATTTTCTGATGTATGGGGACCGGCCCCTTCCTCTGTTGGTCGGCACACCTATTACGTGAGTTTCATCGATGACCTTAGCAAGTATACTTGGATATACCTCCTTAAGAAACGCTCCGATGTTTTCCAAGTGTTTCTCAACTTTCAAGCTTTTGTCGAACAGCAATTCGATTGCAAAATACTTGCCATGCAATCAGATTGGGGAGGGGAATACGAGAAACTTAACTCCTTTTTCCAACGGATAGGGATTTCTCATCATGTTTCTTGCCCTCACGCTCACCAACAAAATGGTTCAGCGGAGCGCAAGCATAGACACATTGTTGACGTTGGTCTTTCCCTCCTTGCCGGAGCATCCATGCCGCTCAAATTCTGGGATGAGGCGTTCCTCACCGCAGTGCACCTCATAAATATTTTACCTAGTCGTGTCATTAATTTTGAGACACCCACTGAACGTCTACTTCATATCAAACCCGAGTACTCCCATCTTCGTGTGTTTGGTTGCGCATGTTGGCCTAACCTTCGTCCTTATAATAATAGGAAACTTATGTTTCGATCAACACAATGTGTCTTCATAGGCTACAGTGCACAACATAAAGGTGTTAAGTGTCTTGATGTAGCCACGGGACGTGTGTATATCTCCCGAGATGTTGTCTTCGATGAAACGGTGTTTCCTTTTGCCAAACTCCACCCAAATGCCGGCGCTTTGCTTCGCAAAGAAATTCTTCTTTTGCCCTCCACCTTGACCGGCGTTGATCATGGGGGAGAGAATAATAGTACTGACCAACTTGCCTCTAATCATCATATTATGCCTGAGATTACTGCTGCAGATTTAAATTCAGATGAAGAGGAAAATTGCAGTTCAAACAGACGTGATTTTATGTGCCCCCTGACTGGCGACACGGACGCAAATCGAGGAGGATCCGCCTCGGGATCCCTACGGCTGGACCCAATATCCTCTCCGGGATCCGGGCGCACAACACCTGGTCGCGCCTCGGGGCCCGAGCGCCTCGAGCGGGCGCGTGATCAGGACAACGACGGTGTCGCTCCGCGCCAACCGCCTGACGACGCGTGGCGGACAGATATCCGCGTGCCTGAGCCCACCTCACCTGTTTGGCCCGCGTCGGCTTCGCCAGGGCCCGCCACTGCACCAGATTCGACCGGGCCCGCTGCTTCACCTCCGAGGCGGTCGCCCACAGGCGCGACACAATCCTCCTCGGGATCTGAGTCGCCAGCACCTGAGGCTGATGCGGCTGGTGGATCCCCTGAGGCTTCGTCTCCTGTGGTTTCTCCTGTGGCGCCGCGCACTAGGCTACAGAAGGGAATTACTACTCGTTTAAATTACAAAAATTTCTCCAAAATTGGTATGTCCTGCACAACTGGTGAACCTAACATTTTAATGACAGCACTTGGTGATCCTAGGTGGAAGGCGGCCATGGAAGATGAAATCACGGCGTTGCGTAAAAATAAAACATGGCACCTAGTGCCCCCTCGACCAGGCAGAAATCTAATTGATTGTAAGTGGGTCTATCGAATGAAGAAGAAGTCTGACGGTACCATAGACAGATACAAGGCAAGACTTGTAGCCAAGGGCTTCAAGCAAAGGTATGGAATAGATTATGAGGACACGTTTAGTCCTATTATTAAAGCTGCAACAATCCGTCTTGTGTTATCAATAGCTGTGTCCAGGGGATGGAGTCTGAGGCAGCTAGATGTCCAGAACGCGTTTCTTCATGGTGTTCTGGAAGAGGAAGTGTACATGAAACAGCCTCCTGGGTTTGAAGATAAAGATGCACCATCCTATGTCTGCAAGCTTGATAAGGCCTTGTATGGGTTGAAGCAGGCACCCAGGGCATGGTATTCACGGTTAAGCATGAAACTTCAGTCACTTGGCTTTGTTCCATCAAAATCTGACACCTCCTTGTTCATTTATAACAAGCACATGCAAACTTTCTCTAGATGGCGCAAAAGTTGTATGCTAGCTAGCCAAATAGTTTACTCTGCGTGCTCGTATTTCAAGTATCTTTCTCAAGGAGCATCTTTCTCTTAGTCCTCATAGCTGCAAAGGACCAGCTCGAGACAGTGTGCCGAAAAAAAAAACTCACATCTCGTCATACATAATCTAGTACACTCGAACGTTAGCAGACAACAATGTTGGACGGAGCTAATTAACTAGAGTACATAAAATGGGCTGTCAGGTTGGATTATTTACCTTAGCTTGTATGCACGTCGGTAGTTGATCCATCCACATGCAGTTCCGCACAAACGACGCGCGAGAGCTAAATATATGCACTTGTCAGAAATAAAGCAAGGCATAGTAAGGTGCGCTGCCAGTGAGCTGGATCTGGCTGTACAAAGCAAGTAAGAAAAACTAGCTAGGTATGCAAATACTACGAGTCGGTATGATGATCCAATGGAGATGAATGAACGGAGGTTTGAGAGGTGGAGCACTTAACTCATAAGACAATTAATTGAGCTCCTGTAGTACCTATACACTTCATAGCATTATTTTTTGGTGCCTCCGTTCCTAAATATGTCTTTTCAGAGATTCCAATACAGACTAAATACGAAGCAAAATGAGTGAAGGATCAGCATGCATGATTGAGGGTCCAACCAAGTCCGGCCGTGGCAGATGGAGCTCGGACATAACGTGTAAGGATGCCAATACTAGAGATGATATAATTTCTACCTTGCCAAACTTGGTGAGATAATGATACCACCATGAAGCAGTACTGATGCTTCTTGGTTAAACATGTCAATCACAGGCAAATACTGCAAAACAGCATGTCTTTCAACAAAATCTTGTCAAATGCCTTGTTAACCCATGCAATAGAAGTTGTCCCAAACTTGCCTGCTGAGGAACCTTATTCCGAGACTGACATTTCTTTCAGAGCTAAACTTGCAGCTTCTAGACAAAGATCAGCCTGAAAAAAAAAAGACTTCTAGTCTAGTTATTTTCGTGTTATATTCTTCTGTTGTATTGGCAGGGGTTCACATAAATTGTTATTTTTGTATTAAAATAACTATTAATTTATATTATGTCCTATGACACTGTTGAGTAGCTGAGCACTTAGATCTTCATCTCATACTAGCAAGATGCACGTGCGTTGCCCGGAACATTATGATGCATTTGTATGAGTAGTTTATCTTGTGAGAGAAAAGGATGAACAAGGGAAGACCTTATTTGCAAATGTGGAGAGGGGTGTGGGTATCTTTTTACAAAATTGCCATAGTTTCCTTCCTATCCGTCAGATATAAACCGGACCGCCTATATTGCAGGATGCCAGTCACACCATCATCACCAACTCTGTTTTTTATAAGAGTAGAGATGTTGGAAAACGAGACTGGATATTCACAAAAGGTTACTCAGTACATGAATATACAACCCATGTCTCTTCACTGTTAGAAATGATACATATATAATTATATAAATTTCTAATTATTTCTCAAGCTTGATTAAAAAAAATCTAGGTGTCTTTGAATGTGTCTCAATTAGTGTTGTGGCATATTTCCTTGTTTAGCACCATGCTTTGTTGGCATTTGCAAAGTAATCTTAGCCTTACAAAATTACTGCAACCTCTTGCCTACAAGAGGTAATAGTACATAGAAGTCACTCAATTACGCATAATTAATGGCTCATTAATTTGGGAGCATCCTAACATTTCTCTTAATTAACTACATAGTACTGTTAATACGTAGATGGAGATAGATTATTCACTCAAAGATTACTATTTCAATAAGTACAGACCTGTTTCTTGAGCAATGACAAGGCATCTTCAGGCACTAATGTGTCGACATGGTGGTACGGCCAGATAGCTTTCACCCCTCGGGCAACACCTTCATCTCTGGTAGTGACGAGGACTCGGCTGCCTGAAGAAGCAGCATTGACTAAGGGTATTTTCAGCACGTCATCCCATGCTCTATGGTTCCACACATCATCCATTACCACAAAGGTCTTGTGGTCGATCAATGTGTTCTTGAGGGTTCCGTGAAGGCTGGTCTTTGAACTTTCAGGTGGTTGGGCACCTCCTCCGGCTTCGATGATGGCCCTTCTTAGCAGATCAACATCACTGAAGTTTTGGTTGACGCTCAACCATATCCTTTTGCTGAATTCGCCTTGGATTGCCTCGTCATTGAAGACCTTTTGGGCAAGGGTGGTCTTGCCGATCCCACCAACACCTACGATAGCGACCACCTTGATGCCATTGTTGACATCCTTTCCCGTCTGCATGATCTGGGCCACCAATGCTCTTGTGTCTTCTTCAATCTTGTCTCCAACAATAGCAGACCGGTCAAAGTCCCCTACCGTCTCCCGACTTGGATTACCATGGTGAGAGGCATGGGTGTTGCTGCGATGATCCTCATACGACCCAAGATTCATAAAGTTGAAAGCAGTGCTCCGTTCCTTGATGTCGTCAAGCCTCTGGTTGAGTGCCTTGATGCGGGTGCCGATCTCACGAGCATGGAAGGGGTTCCTCATGCAGAAGAGCAAGGGATTGAAACACCCTACATTTACCGAGGATGGTCCACGCTCCATGGCCTTGAGGTGGCAGAGGTCAAGGATGTCAGCAGCTTCGTACATGGCACGCTTGAGCTGCGCCACCCACTCTCGAACAGTCTCATCGGTGATGTTCCTCCTATCAGCATCGTCCATGAAGTTCTTGAGGTCCCAAAGCTTGTCTCCCATCTTGTCGATCTCGCCGGAGACGCCCAACATCGTCTTCACCTCATTTGTTGCTGCCTGCGCAAGCATGTCCACTAGGTAGGACGCAAATGCATCCAGCACCATCGCCATTGTTGCTGGTTAATTTTTCTGCAATAACAAGGTAATGTCAAATTCAAGCAGGAAGCTTAGCTTGCTAGGTGTAAAGAGATACAAATCACACTTCAACTGCCTAACCAACCTCTATTTTTTTATTTGCGTAACTCTTAATCTACACTTAACGGAGTAATGACAGTGGCAGATAGCTGCCTCGGACAGGGCTAATAAACTACTCCCTCCGTCCGATAATAAAAGCAACATTAACTATTGGATCTCAAACTTAGGCACGAAAAGAAAAGGCACGTAAGTGGCCTACAAAAAAAAAGGCACATGCCTTAATTTCACATGTACACATGAATAGATGTCTGTAGCATGCAAGAGAACAAAACCTTACAAGGCCTAAAATGGTGCCCCTTAATCTACAGTTAATGAAGTAGTGCCCGTGGCAGACAGCTGCCTTGGACGGAGCTAATTAACTAATTAGCTATTGTGGGCTACTGTCAGATTACTGATCCATCTTGTTTGATCTGTTTAGCCATTGGTTTAACTTCGCATCGACATCGCTAATTGAGTTATCAACATCGACCCACCACATGCAGTTTGCAACAAAAGGAGAGCTAGCACAGTGGAGGGTGCAGTGCTTTATTTATGGATTGTGTAACTGAATGAGCAAATGGACTGAACTGAAACTTTGAACACAAACTTTATATAGACCGATGCAGTATAAACGTAGACCGACTCATGTTTTGCCGAGTCATCCATGAGAACCAAAATTCACATAAGCAAGAGTTCAGAATCAACAACTTACAATTACAAATTCATGAGGCATCAAATGCATGAGCATGCTACACAGACGGAGTTCGAAGTCAAATATTGAACCGTGGGAGGTCTTGACAAAATATTCCGCATAGATGATTGGCAGCATCCTGGAGACGGAAAAGCGACATTAGTTACTGAATCTCAAACTTAGCCAAGAAAAGAAAAGCCACATAGCATTAAGGTACCTAGCATGTAAGAGAACAGTGTGCACATGGTTTATGTTTCAAGCAGAGCAAATTTAAGGAGACCCTAGCCTTTCCTTTCTTCCTTTCATAAAGAGAAATCATTCTACAGAGGAATAAACTGAACAAGATACTGCAATTTGTGGTTTCTGGTTCAGGTTCCAAGGAAACAGTAGAACAATTTCAAGGCAAAAGCATGTACTAGTAGTTCAGGGCAAGCTTGGTACAAGTTTTTCATTTTTGGTTGTTCATTAGGTGGGTCATATAGCCCAAAGTTTTATGGGTTTATCCGACTCATGACCCTCCCCTGGTCATGGTTACGAATGCGGATGTTGCAGACAGCAACGTTGGACGGAGCTAATTAACTAAAGTACATAACATGGGCTGTCAGGTTGGATTATTTAGCTTAGCTTGTATGCACATCGGTAGTTGCTCCATCCACATGCAATTTTGAACAAATGACACCCGGGAGGTAAATATATGCACTTGTCAGAAGTAAAACAAGGCATAGTAACGTGCGCTGCGAGTGAGCTGGATTGTTCTGTACAAATCAAAGAAAACTAGCTAGGTATGCAAATACTACGAGACTGACCCAACGGAAATGAATGACCCACATGGCAGGTAAGGCTCGGACATAACATGTAAGGATGCCAATACTAGAGATGATATAATTTCTACCTTGCCAAACTTGGTGAGATAATGATACCACCATGAAGCAGTACTGATGCTTCTTGGTTAAACATGTCAATCACAGGCAAATACTGCAAAACAGCATGTCTTTCAACAAAATCTTGTCAAATGCCTTGTTAACCCATGCAATAGAAGTTGTCCCAAACTTGCCTGCTGAGGAACCTTATTCCGAGACTGACATTTCTTTCAGAGCTAAACTTGCAGCTTCTAGACAAAGATCAGCCTGAAAAAAAAGAACTTGTCAGAACTCAAAACAAATTTGATCTCTGTTGCAGTTAATCACGTCTCTGGTATATGTGTCTGAGTAGTGCACGTATACCTTGCCGACTAGGTTAGCTTTTGGGCTATTTGCTCCTATATATATGTAGCCTAACCCCTGTACTTTGTATCGTGGAAAAGTAATACAGAATTACAACAGGCTCGACACGAGCCTGTGGCCATACAATCTCGCGTGCGTTGCTTGTGTCCAATTGATCAAAGCATAGATCGATTGCTAGTTTGCCTACGCACATGTTGTGTGATTGTTCTGGCCAGAAGTACTAGTATTAGTACCACACGTCCAAGGAAGGATAGATTGCTAGCTTGGGGCTAGCTTTACACTGAGGGTGGTCTATCACAAGCCAGCGTTGCTTGGTCCTTGTCTGTCGTCGATCATCACCGTCGTCGGAAAGTACTCGGCGTCGGGTCTGGGCCAACAATCTCATCATGGACTTATGAAATGGTTTTACACTATAACAGTGAAGGACTATACCCATAAAAAAACAACCATGTACAGGCATGTAAACATACACAGCAAGGCACAACAATAGAGACCATGAATGGTCATGGAATCAGGGTTATGAAGTCGTGTATATGAAACAGCACGGTTCATCTCTATTAACCTTATTATTTACTGGTACAGTTTTCAAGTATCATCAGCTTAGATATACGACCATGCAGCCGGGTTTTAATCTCTTGAGAGTTGAGTTGACAACATAATATGTTTCAGTTGACAATATATTTCTCGATTCATTTGAATCATCATTCTTTACACTTGTAGCTCCGTAGGTTTTCTCTCATCTGAACAAGATTCCCTCTATGTCTTGAGGCTTTTGCAGCAGCTGCGGAGATATCACAGCAGTAACATGGATGCTTCCTCCAAACCCCTCTATCTTCTACTGTTCTACTGTATTGATTTTTGTTAACGCTGGCCACCGTCGTGCAAGGGCGGGTACGACTGACTCCCACTGCATAGCTCTTGTCGTCTAGCCCCCAGTCGGTATTCCGTAACCTCTTGTCCCTCCAAGTCCCCCTTTTTCTCCCTGCAGCTGTTAATTTCTTCCGAATCACTTCTATTTCTTGGCACCCTATCCATCTGTGTGGTGTTAACTAACCGTTGATACTTGTATGCTGTCATATGTTGTCAGTGTGAGTTTATTCTTTCTGTGAGCATTATAATTTTTGGTCAGGCTTGAAAAAGTGGTTCTAGACTTTGCAAGCTTCATTCAGTTCACAGTCTTACTAAGGTGTCTTACTTGTGAGATTTAGTTGTTGTCGGCAGTAGGAGTTTATACCAACTTACTGTAAGTACAAAATACTACTGTAAGTACACAATATTATTTTGTAGTACATGCTAAGTTAGTAGGCACAGGCAAGTTCCACCGCTTCAGACGAACTAACAGAACATATTATTCTGTATAAAGTTCTTGAAGCAAGTAAAGTATGCAGCATGCGCTCCACTTGAAAATGCTGGCTTTTGCTTCAGTCCTGCCCCCTTCCTCCTACATAGATTACGCGTACCGAAAGCTGGTGAGTTAATTTCTTGAAAGTTCAACTGGTGGTATAATATGTTTCTTTGTATGCACACTATACGACGTCATCTCTTGAGAGTTAGTGAAGCCCGCTGCCCGCGTGCTCCAAACCCCCTTTTCTTCCTCTGGACCTTGGACGTAGAGCTATGGAGGTATCAATTTATTTTGATTTCTTGGCACCAAGTGTTAACCAGGCGTTAACTGCGAGGATGGTTCTCTAGATAAGATTAGTGTGTGGTATCAGGGTGAGTTGATTCTTCGTCTGGGAGCTGATTGTTCATTCAGGTTAAGATGCAGATCAATGACAGGCTGACATGAGCAGTTGCTTATTCAAAGCGTCTCCAAGATTTACTTGAGGAAAAGGTTTTGGTTTTGTAACTTCGCTTTACAAGTCCCTGTGGTTTACTACTAATTTTTATGTTTAATTTAGTAAAATATCACCAGTTAATAACCTTAGTGCTGCATTAATAGCAGGAGCTTATATGGTTTGCACTAAAACTAATCATGTTATGTCACACCTATAAACTACTACAAGCTCTCAAGTATTTTGGACTTCAGATTTAATGGGTTTTGCAGCTCCTGAAAACGGGGACCGGTATGCCAACATGTATGTCTATGCACTTGTCTACAATCCTACATCTCTGCAAGAGCTCTAGCCTCAACACGCCGCAGTGGTGGCCTACTTCTTTTGTCTTGCATCCATTGAAGTGGATCAGTCGTGGTTAGCCAGATCAAGTACGGTCGTTCTGGAGTCCGAACGCGGTGGCAGACGTGCAACCCCTGCGATGGCGCTCTGTGACCAGGGACGCAAATATGGCGCGTTGTGCCCCGCCGTGCGAGGCAGCGTGGGTGGGAGGCGGTGGCAGCCCTCTCGGCCGTGGACGTCGGCGAGGCGGAGTGGCATTCTCCGGCGCCCCGTATGGTGCACCAGTCCAGGCGCCGCATCCGCGTCATGATGGAAGTCGCCGAGTCGTCCCATGGTGGATCCATCATCGATCTGACATCCGCCGCCACAACGGGTTCCGGAATCCGACGAGGAAGAGTAGGGCATGAGAGTCGGCGGCGCCTTGAGTCTCGTAAGCCGGCTCGTGTCCCATGCCCTACCCTACCTTGCTGGTGACCGGACCAACAATCTGGGGAGCGCAGCCTGCCGCCGGACGAGCTCCGCTTAAAGATCGCTTTTCGTTGTATGTAAGAATATGGATTTGAGGTTTCTAATTTGAGGTATCCGAATGTGGAATGCATTAGTTAAGGCATGATCGGTCAGTGTCAGTGGACATGCCCGGACACATCCTTGGGTGTTTGAGGGGTCAGATTTGCCAAGTCCGACTGTAGATGTTGTTAGTGGCACCAATCATCCATGTCACTAGCTTCTATGCAGTAGTAAGCAGAATGTTCCGTAAAATTTTAAAAATTCAGCGCATTTACCAAAAATAAACCCCAAGAACGACAAGATAGCATGCATATTTAAAACACAAGTATAATGAGAGTAAACTCAGAAAGAACACGGATTAACAGAAGGAGAAATTTACATATTTAAAACAACTGAGGCAGCATGCATATTTCTAAGCAGATAAGAGAAGATGATAACCATGATCGTTAGTTATCATGAAAAGCAGAGGGATCTTCTTCAACGAGTTTATAAGAACACCACCTAGTATAAGTGGCTTGACAACACAAAAATAAAGCTGCTACAGATTCACAACAAATCACGAAGCACATTTTGGCTAAACCAACCATGTTAGTAAGAACCTCTAAAATGTGTCCATCTCATATGCGTGTAAGTAAAACTACTGAGGATACTCTGCAGACAATATGAACTCTTGTTCCATACTATACCGTCTGATCGACATGTTTGTGTTGCTTTCAACTTCTGTAGATGGAAATGCATTATCTAAAGCCTGATCCTTGGATGTGCGTGTGCCTTCAAGTGTCATCTCCACTTGTCTCATCGTCGGCCGATCCTCTCTTCTTATCTTTACGCATGCAACTGCAACAGCGGCCACTTCTTTGACTTCTTTGCCACCTTCCTCGATAACTTGTGGATCTAATATATGGAGCAAATTGTCTTCTTCAAACAAGTTAACAAAATGTTCAACAAGACCAACTTCATCTTCGTCCGAAGACCACGAATATGAAAATGGTTTCTTCCTTGTTAACAATTCTACTAGGACAACCCCAAAGCTATAAACATCACTCTTCTCCGTGAGCCGTCCTGTGTAAAAGTACATAGGATCCCAGTACCCTCTCGTGCCTTGAGCCCTTGTTGCAACACCAGATATATCGAGTGGAATATTCTTTGATGCTCCAAAATCTGCTACTTTTGTTGTGAGAGTATCATCTAGAAGTATGTTAGCAGACTTAACATCTCTATGGATGATAGGTCTTGAAGCGGCTGTATGAAGATATGCGAGGGATTTTGCTGCCTCCATGGCTATCCTCAACCTGTGATCCCAAGACAATGATTTTGGTCCTTCGAGATGAAGATGCTCATAAAGGGTCCCATTAGATATGAACTCATAGACCAACATTGGGACTTCAGTTTCAAGACAACAACCATAGAGTTTTACTATATTTCTATGGTTGATTTGTGATAGAATAACCACCTCATTGATAAACTCGTCGATCTCCTTCTGTACCATTCTGTTTGGCTTCTTGACGGCTACAACATGTTGGTTCAGTAAAATCCCTTTGTAAACTGTACCATGCCCTCCACCACCAACCTGAAGATCTTTGTCAAAATTGTGTGTTGCCTTCTCTAGCTCTTTGAAGGTCATGATCATACTTTCTGCAATACTGGCACTCTGAGAAATCAACTGCTGCAACAACTGACCATGATTTTTCTCGAAGAATTTCCGTTTTAACTTGTTTGCCCTGATATCTTTTATATCTCCCCATTTTGCGAGCACCAGCACTAGGACTACCAAAATGCCTATCGCTACACAGGCGAGTATTTCAAGTACAAGTGAAGTTTTCGCGGTTATGAATTCCTTTTGAGCTGTAGACATAAATTTCAGTAGATAAATGCTAGAGAAATACGCATGCGAAATTAACATCACACTGATCAGATTATCACATACCTTCTTTTGTGCACCCACCGTCAACAAGGTATGGGTTGCCGATGTAGCCACCATCACACTGGCAATAGTAGCCTCTGTTCCAAGATATACAATGGCTGTGCTTGCTCGAGCAGATGCCGGTAGCTACCTCCACAGGCTTGGCATTGGCGTCGGCCTCGGGTAAGCCTGCCAGCGGCAACAACGCCCAGTGTAAAACGACAGGAACCATGGGAGAAAACCTTGAGTTTCGTTGAAGCGACTGTAGCCGCAGATCGGAGATGAGGTGGTTGTGGAACCAGCCTTCCTCCGCGATCAGCCCGAATGGGTGCCATGACACGTTTTGCACGAGGTCGGCGAACTCGAAGCTCAGCATCAGCTCGTTGGGCATGCTGTCTATGGACGTGGGGATGGGCGCCTGACAGCAGCCCACGCCGTAGCAGTTCTTGTTGTGGCTGCCATTAATTGCGATCTTTGGCAGGCTCCCGGCGTCACCACGGGAGCAGAAGGTGGCGCAGCCGGTGACCATTCGCGAGCCTTGTAGCAGCGTCGCCTGGACGTTACACCCTATGAGGATGAGCTCGTTGCGGGCTGACAATGAGTAGAGCACCTCCCCGCGGTTGGTGAAATAATCACTAAAACGGAAGGAGAGAAGATCTCTGGAGGTGGCTTGGAGTTGGATGACAGAAACGGAGCTGGTGACGCGCAGTGTGGTGGCCTGGAGGGAGATGTCGAGGACTTGGAAGGCCCCGTGGCTGTCAAGCAGCAGCCGTGGGGGTTGATTGGCGATTCCGTATCCGTAGTCGCAGGTGAGGTTGAAGCCTGGCCGGTAGCAGCGGTCCGGCCCAAGGCCGAAGGGGTACGGCACACTTACGTTGCCGCAGCTTGTGTCGCAGTCCGGCATCCCAATCTTGGGCGCCGCCTCCGGATCAGGTGAAGCGGCGGCGGCCAGCGCCGGCAGCAGCAGCAGCAGCATTGCTGCCATCAACTCCAAGGTTAGCATCATATGCTAAGTGCAGCTTATAGTGAATGAACAGACCAATGCCAGAGCATGTGGATATATAAGCTGTAGCTACCCTCTTAATCTTTGACTGGTCTCACACCGCCTAAACTTTCGTGTACAGATCGAGTCTCCGCTTGACTGCAGAGACTAATAGTATTTAAGTATTTTTAATAGTACGTACATGAGAATAATGTCTAAAAAGGGCCGAACAGCAATGAGTAGCGAACGTGCCTCCTACTGACTCGGGAGTAGTAAATGGGTAGCCAACGTGACTTCGATTGACCGGACGAACGAACAGGGACTGATTACTAGCTAGGATTCTCACGGTTTATAGCCGTAATAGAATGCACCCAGCATTGGTACGGGATATAATACATATAAATGAGTCAAACAAATGGTTAAGATCGTCTTTTAAGGTTAAAATTTACCTTTTCCATATACGTTCAGGCGTGTTTGGACATCAAATGGGCGTTCGACAGGCTTCTCATGGTCCAACCGCGTGGACAATCTAGCCTCCAAAGATCCAGCCCATATGTGAAGAAGAAATATGGTTGTTCAGACTATCTGTCATGTTATCTCTAATGCATAGTCCCAACACAAAATATCCACACACGACGCACCATTTCATTTTTCTGTCGGACCCTCGCCTTTCCGTTTGGTTTCCCACCATACGGAGACATTTCTCGCTAGTTGTCTAGACTATCTGTCATGTTATCTTTAACGCGTGGTACCAACACAAAAAACCCATCCATGACGAACCATTTCATTTTCCTGTCAAAACCTCCCATTCCCGTTTGGTTTCCCGTCGTAGCGAGACATTTCTCGCTGGTAGTACACTCCTTTAAAATCGGATGTCGCCCACCTCACCTTCACCATGGTGTTCTCTTTCTCTCAAACCGTACTTTCACACATACCGCCTAGAAGAAGGCCCCCGCTCTTGGTCCTGATCCCAACCCCTGTGCCCGTGTCGATCCACCAACGCCATCAAGGGGGATGAAGCGTGCGTCGCCCGTGA
>NC_041393.1:776509321-776509897 GCF_002162155.2 Triticum dicoccoides
TAGATTTGATGTCTTTTGAGCCATTGTCATGTTGTAACAAACATTTGAATGTAGTGCATTACCACGAAACAAAAATACGATGTTCATTGTTGCAGCTGCAACTAATAGGCCACCGTGTCCGTTGTTAACTTAAAAACCAAAAAAATTAGGACTTGATGAAAAAATGAACAGCTCACACATACAATTTGCTGCAAAGCCATCTATAATAAAATGCAATTTCCACATTTAAAAAGATAGAAAAGTTATTCCACTTAGACAGACGTAACTGAACAGAATAACCCAACCCCCATCCCGGTCACTGTTAACCCTTGCCTTTATCACAAAATTCGCTAACGTGTGCTGTAAGTAAGCCAGTGCTCGACACACGTCGAACAGATATTGGATTCTTACGGTTTATAACCATTAATTTCCTCTTCCCATATAATTTCAGGGAAGAGCAGCGTCTTCAAACAGTTTTCATTTAAAGACCATAATCTTAAGTTAATAAAATTTGACTCTCCCAAAATTCTATACGCACTACATTGTGGAACGGAGGACGTACTTGATAAATATAACGTGGTGAAGTGCAGGAAGGGG
>NC_041393.1:776510138-776548503 GCF_002162155.2 Triticum dicoccoides
GCCCCCCTATCCAACCGCATAATATCATTCTCACAAATTCGGAATACATAGTTATGACACTACTACGTTCTCATAGGTTATTGTCTAATTCGTGCAATACTATTTTGTGCATCAGGAGCCTCCTCCATCGAGCAATGGGACACACCTGTAGGCTGTAGTGCCTCAGGCGCCGTCCGGCTCGCCTCCACAACAATGGAACATACCTGCAGCCGCCCCAAAGACTCCTTCTTCCTCGACCTCTTCACTATACTAGGAGCCTCCTTCTTCCTCGACCTCTCCGCCTCCACAACCAAAGAAAGCCCTCAAGAATTACGTCGAGGAGAAGATTGAGAAGGCTTTGGAGATCTTCGGGTACGTTACTATGGGGACTTTTGTCACCTCCCTCGTCGGCTTCATTTTCCTCAAGGCAGCGACAGTCGTCGCTCACCGCCGTGGGGCAATGCAGATGGCTGCTAGGTTGGAGGTGATCGTCAGGCTGTCACATCATCTTCAAGTGGGCGAGAGCAACGCTTGACTGGCAGTGCTAGTGTCAGCATGGTGGATGGCTAATTTGTAGCAGCAAGTACCCTTGTGGGCTTTTTGAATCATCTTCATCTTCGATCTTAATCTTTGTTGAACGGTCTGATTTTGAACGATCTAGTGTTGGATGTATCATTTTTTATGTTTTCAATCTTATGCTCTTGACTACCCTTTGAAGTCACCCGTTTAGTGATGTCTTGGTTTGAACTGCAGATGATTCTCTTTCAATTTGGACTTGGCAGTAATGCATATTTTGTTATTTTTAGGTAATATGCACAAGAAAATATCATTCTCATAGATTGGGAATACACAATTTTGACACTACTTCGTTCTCACATGTTATTGTTTAATTCGTATAGTACTATTTTCATTCTCACGTGTTGTTGCACAAGCTGGCTACCCTCCTGGCACTTTCTCCTTTCCCCGGTCTGCTGCTGTCTGTGGTCGGCGTGCATCATGTTCCTTGTTTTCATCTCCTGAACTGGATGCAACTACTACCTCTGATGCTTCTTTTCCCTCCTCTGCAGCCAAGCGGGTGAAATGAAATTAGCATGTTGATATCAAATAGCAGGGAATTGCAAAAGGAGAAAGAGAGTGAACAAACACATTAACAGCTGTGCTAATTTACCTCTAGATTCAATCAAGTGCTTGGCCAGTACGTCCCTTAGCCTGACGGCGTCCTCGCCTGCTGCTTGCCCCACCACCTCCTCCTCCTCCTCCATCCCTGCAATTTCCTCCACCTCCTCCATGTCTATCACTATATTATGCAATATGCAGCACGCATGGATTGTTGCAACAGCTGGACATGAACCAACCGCTCTGTCCAGGATCTTCCAAGTGTCTTTCAACCTCGTGAGTGCAGCCATCTTGATAGTTGATGCTGAACAATGTCTCCTGTTGAACTCGGCTTGATGAGGGAAATCTTATGCAGACGGGTAAGGTGTGAGAAGCCAGGGGAGAAGAGGGTATCCTGCATCACCAATTATGTATTCCCCAACATCCAAGTCATCTGATAAATTCAGCTTACTGCCATTCAGCACAGTACCCTCCTGACAGGACTTCAAGAGCAAAGAGTCGTGCAGAATGCTCAATTGGTTCATGCTACCTAATAGCCCCAACCAAATCTTTGCGAACCCCAGATCTGGATCAACGACGACTTGCATTAGCCTGCCGGCATTTTCCTGATGGCCACGGTTATGTGATCCAAATGAGATGTGAGTTGTATGTACAACACCGCAACAGTTTGGCAGGCCATGTATCTTGTCAAACATACGCTTGATCTTCTTCATTTTAGCGGAGTCAGGCCGATATATGTGGTGAAATCCTCGCTACCACATAGCCTCAAAAAACACCTGAGTTACCAGCGAGACAGTTGATTCGTACACACCAATAGAGGATCCTACGGTAACAGCAGTCACTAGAGTTCAACATTCTCACAGCGACAACTACTCTGTCTTGCAAAGACGGCAATCTCCCATCAACAAAGGTGTGATCTCTTGCCATCATATCTTCGAAAAATGGGATCGTCACCAAGTGGCAGATGTAACTAAAGGTACCTTTTTTCATTTCGTACAGAGACTCAAATCCTTGTGCGTCCACCATAGAGGAAGATAAGGTTTCTGCATGGAAAGAAAAACACAAAACTGGTTGAATGATACTCTAGATAAGTTAAACTCGAGAAAACCTGGAAGAACAAGTTAGAAGATAAATACTTGGCAACATGCACTACGAAGGTACAGAATATATCTGGTCATCATGCAGTATATATGAACAAAAGACAGAAGATAAAATCAAAAGAATTTATAAACTTCCAAAAAGAGTGCTCAAATAAATTAAGACAAAGCTTGTACGTATGTTTGATCTTCTGTACCTTCAAATATGGTAGAGCTGCTAACATTTGAATCCAACTTGTAGTTGTCTCCTCTTGAGTACAAAAGTACCATTTTCTTTGGTTGTCTCCATCACGTGCATATGCCTTGACATGCTCCACTTGGCCGAACTTGTCCCACTCAATGCCGGATTACTATATATCCAAATCACACAAACATCAATTTTTATATAAAATTTCATGAACATGAGGCTCACCACAAGGTGGTGCCGGCGACGGGACGGTGCGGGCGATCGACGGTGGTTACGACGGAGATTTAGAAGGCACTAAGTAAACCACACCTACATATGCAAACTAAGTGTTATTTTGACCTCAAATTGCATATAAATCAAATACTACCACATATAATTCCTCCCAAATTACTAAAACCCACAATTAATCACTATATAAACCAATGCAAGAGCTAAGCTAGCAATGAGAGATGAAAGGACAAAGTTGCTAACCATGGTGATCATTTGAATGGATGGGGGCCTGCAAATCTTGACAAATTTGGGGCAAATTTTGTGATGAACTCGAGAGGAAGGAAGGAAGAACAGAGGAGAGGGAGAGGGGAAAGGGGGAAGAACAGAGTGCGGGTGGACGAAGGGTTTATATAGGACGACCTTTAGTACCGGTTCGTGCCACGAACCGGTACTAAAGGTGCTGGAAGGGCCCCACTCTGCCAACATCCTGCCACCACTTTCTTTAGTACCGGTTCGTGGCACGAACCGGTCCTAAAGGTTCGCCACGAACCGGTATTAAAGAGCTCCTCCTGCCTAGCCGTTGGAACCGGCACTAATGGACACATTAGTGTCGGTTCTGTTACAAACCAGGACTAATGTGTCTCACATTTGACCCTTTTTCTACTAGTGCCATATCCTTCATGGGAAAGATATCTTCAAAGAAAGTCGCATCATTCGACTCCATGATCGTACTGACATGCATGTCAGGTACCTCAGATTTTACAACCAAGAATCTATATCCAATGCTAGGAAAAGCATATCCCAGGAAAACACAATCCACAGTTTTGGTCCCAGCTTCCGCTTCTTTGGAATTGGCACATTGACTTTCGCCAAACAACCCCAGGTTCGTAGATAAGAGAGCTTTAACCTTTTCTTCTCCCATTCCTCGAATGGAGTTATCTCTTTGTTCTTTGTGGGAACTCAGTTTAGGACATGACAAGCAGTCAATATCGCCTCCCCCCACCATGCCTTGGAGAGACCCGATGTGTTTAACATGGCATTAACCAAATAAGTTAGAGTACGGTTCTTTCTTTCGGCCACCCCATTTGACTGAGGTGAGTAGGGAGGCGTCCTCTCATGGATTATACCATGTTCCGCACAAAAAGCATCAAATTCATTGAAAAAATACTCTCCACCACGGTCGGACCTAAGCCCCTTGATTTTTCGATCAAGTTGGTTTTCCACTTCAGCTTTATAGATCTTGAAAAGTTCAAAGCCTCATCCTTAGATTTCAGAAGATACACATGGCAGTATCTAGTGGAGTCATCAATTAACGTCATGAAATATTTCTTTCCACCTTTTGTCAAAACACCATTCATTTCACATAGATTTGAATGTATAAGTTCTAGTGGTGCAAGATTTCTCGTCTCCGCAGTCACGTGAGACTTACGAGGTTGCTTAGCTTTCACACACACTTGACACTTAGATCCCTTGACAGTGGTGAAACTAGGGATTAAGTTCAACTTCGCTAGTCGCGACATGCAACCAAAGTTAACATGACAAAGATGTGAATGCCACACATTTGATTCACTATTGTTGCAAATATGATTAACAACTTTATTGCAAACGTCTGATAAGGATAAACGAAACAGGCCTCCTGACTCATAGCCTTTACCAACAAAGGTTCCATACTTGGATATTACAAATTTATTTGACTCAAAGACAAGCTTGTAGCCATCTCTACACAGAAGAGATCCGTTAACAAGATTTTTATTGACGGAGGGGACATAATGCACGTTCTTTAGCCGCACAATCTTTCCCGAAGTAAACTTCAGATCGACCGTGCCAACACCACGAACAGAAGCACTTGAACCGTTTCCCATTAGCACGATTGAAGTCCCTGCTATCTGATAAGACGAAAACATGGAAATATCACCGCATACATGCACATTAGCACCCGTGTCAATCAACTAATCAGGAGAATGACATACTGAAAGAATAGTGGGAAATATACCATACCCAGCATCCTTCATGTCAATGTCTCCGATGACAACATTAGCGGTCTTGCCGCCTTTCCTAGGATGACGCTTGTCATAGCGATTAGGACAACTAGGAGCCCAATGATCAGGATCTCCACACACATGACAAGCACCTTTCTTCTTGTCACTCTTCTTCTTGAAGTTCGTGTGTTATACAGCCTTGTTCTTCCCATCAAACTTTGCTTTACCATCAAGCTTGCCCTTGTTCTTGAACTTGTGGGACTGGAAGTTTTTCTTATGTACCAGATTGGCACTAGATCCTCCCTCAATACCTCGAGCACGTGTGTCCTTTGCTCTCGCCTTTTCTTCCACATCAAGAGTACCAATGAGATCCGAGACGGAAAACTCCTGTCTCTTATGCTTCAGTAAGTTAGCAAAGTTCCTCCACGAAGGAGGAAGCTTAGTGATGATACCCCCGGCAAAAAACTTGTCCGGTAGGATACAATTGAAGTGCTCAAGTTCTCTAGCAAATGACTGTATCTCATGAGCTTGCTCATCCTGTAGTCATAGAATTGCTCCATGATGTACAACTCAGTGCCAGCATCCGAGACCCCAAAACTTGGCCTCGAGTGCATCCCACATATCTTTTCCATTATCAATTGACGCATAAGCATCAACTATGTTCTCACCAAGAACACTCAAGAGAGCAGCCTTAAACAAAGTATCCATTTTCTGAAAAGCTTGTGCCTGTTGAGCATCAAGTTGTCCTTCAGGTCTACCAAGAGTGGCGTCATAGCAACTCATGGTTTGAAACCATAAGACTGCTCTCACGCGCCACCTCTTATAGTGGATACCCTCAAACATAGGAGGTCTCATGGAAGCAGCAAAACCATTCGAGGTAAATTGCCTATCATAAGGTTTTTGGATTGTTGGAAATATGAGCAATTTACCGAATGATTTTATTAACAGAAATACTAGATAAAGCATGACTAGTATAGCAGTGATAAAACAAGCCATGTGATTTGAAAAAGAGAAGGTAAATAATATCTGCATATATGAGCTAGAACCGATCATCTTTTGAGCAGACAGTAGATCAAGATGCATATATGAAGTAGAGCCTAACATGTCTAGGGCAAACACTAGAAGAAGGAACTGTTGCATGATTTCTAACAGGAGAGATAAGAACACGTACTGGACAGCAGTCGGAGCAGAGGCACTGGACTTGGGGTCGGTGTCCTCCATGTCGTCGAGGAGGTTGTCGACGTCCGGAAAGTAGTCGTCGGAGTCCGGGGCGTCCGTGACGAAGAAGTCAGTAGTCGCGCAGAGCGCTCCCCAAAAACCTTAATTATCACCCTTCTCCCATACACGACTCAAAAGGTGCGGTTTCGGAGGCCTACTGTCCTGACCTACGGTGCACGCCGCAAGCTGGGATGAGGAAGAACGTAGCAGCAGCGCAGTGCTCAGGAACTTGTGGCGAGAGGAGGAAGAGATTCTGGTGTGTCTCTCTGGAGAGGAGCGACCTGAGGTGAAGCAACGGAGGGAGACAAAACTAGACAGGCAGCACGCGAAGAGGTGAGTGGCAAAAATTTAGACATCGACTCGGCTCATTCCCGCGATCGTGGCGTGGCGTGCGGAGGAGGAGAAGCACGCGTGGATGTCCCTCTTATTCTCATGCTCATACATGTAGGGAAAGAACCTCACTTATAAAGAGGTCCAACCTCCAGGCACTTGGTGAATCGTTAGATTAATCAACACTTCTCTTTTATCACAAAATATATAATGTTAATGAGCCCTTGTCTTCCATCTCAACTGAGTACCTGTTTCATTTTCTGAAGAAGAACAACATGTGCGTAGCCGCAATCAAACAGGCAACTTCAACTCTGCTATCTTCTCTATTGTGAGTTGGATTGCAGGACCGTCGGCAAAGGCCAGCGAGTTTGTTTCAGGGTCAGATTGACTGGCAAGGCCGAGGACAAGTTTATTATTTGGATGCCCCCCTCCCCAACCTGAACCTGGTCATCTTTTTTCTTGGCTGGTTCTCACTCTCACACTACAATATTTCACCAAGAACGCTGTAAATTTCACTGAACCGAGTGACAACAAACCAAATTCTCATGTATGATTTGCCATCTCCATGGCCTTTTTACTTCCAACACTCACATATCAATTTATTCATTTATTCCACCACAAGGCAATCATCATCAACCCCAAAGTCTTGCGGAGCTGGCGGCATTACTCAACGTTCAACGTTCAGGGGCGACAGAAGGTTACTTATCCTGTAGCGGCTTGTCAAACCAACTGATTAATATGTTAAGTGGATGACTGTCGGTTGGGTTCCCCGGATGTATATAAACGGCATTCACTGTTCTAGCCAAAAACATTCCAACCATCGTCCCAACATGACTGCCCGCGTTCAAGCCATGTTTGCTCTGCTCTTCCTACAGTCGAGGCTTAGCTCTTCGTACGTGCGGCGACCGCGGAGGCCGCTGAGGCGCTGCCTGGTGGCACGGCGGCGCAGCACGGCGTGGCGGCGTTGAGGCTCTGCATGGCGGCATGGAGGCCGCGGCGGCCATGGCGCGGTGGCCGGGAACGTCAGACAACAAGGGACGCAGCGCGGTGGCCACGGTGCGGAGGTTGGGCGGCGTGGCTGACTTCATCGCGTGCGAGGGCGGCCGGCAACGAGTTCAAGGCGATTGTCGAGGACGAGCTATGTCAAGATTAGGAGGGAAATTGTCAGCCATAATCTTGATTTAGCACGATCCGTTGGCGCAAGTCGTTGTGCTCGCCGAAACTCCGCGCATGAAGTTGGGCAGCCAGACGTGCAGCAGTTTTTGGCGCGTGGAGAAGCTCTGTCTTGCGGCCGTTGAGGAGCTGCTCAAGTGCTGGAGCCATGCATGTAGCTAGCAGTAGTTTGTTACTGCATGTGCGTGTGCATGCATAGTTGGTTAGGCAGGCGTGGGTTAGTTGAGTTAGTGGCCGGTGCATGGTGTCTCGGTCATGCGTGCGTGCGTCCGTGGTGACCTTAGGCGTGGTAGCTAGCTAGGTGTGTGTGCGCGTTGGGTATAAAAACCCATCCCCTGTGTATTGGTTGATTGTACCAGTATGAGCCGAGCCTAGGAGCCAGAGATGAGGTAGTCTCCGCCAAAACCGTGATATGCGCCCGGTCGGTTGTGAGAGAGCTCCTCTGGATAGGCTGCGGTATGTTGCCGCGCCCGGATATCTTCGTTTGTGCGAGTGAGAGAAAGAGAGCGACAACAACAACTGCCGTGGACGTGTTAGTCACAAGTAACGTTGTACAGGGTACAGAGCAGAGCCGACTTAGACATGAACTTGCTAATCTCACCTTGCTGAATTAATTAACAGTTGTGGTTGCAGAGTCGGCGAATCGTTAGATTAATCAACACTTGTCTCCCATCTCAACTGAACCCCCGATCGATTTTACGAAGAACAACAACATGGGTGGAACTTCAACTCTGCTCTCTTCTTTCTTGTGAGATCATGGCAATGCAATGTCAGTTAAAGGAAGGGGGGACACTTCATGTATGCCAGCGAGTTTGCTTCAGACAGAGTCAGACCGACGAGGACAAGTGTTGTGGACGTTCTGTACGGCGGCACGAGTGTTGTGGACGTTCATCCACGTGGCGTTGGGGCCCGACTGGGAGGCCCTAAACCTCATGAAATTCCTCCGGTATAGGGTTATGCAGCAACATAGACATCGCCGCCTGTTTTTGCTTTATTTTTGCGGCGATGACCTGGACTCTTTGGATGACTCGTAATAAGATGGTGATTGAGAAGGTCTTTTTGAGGAAGGCGTCTGACTCCTTGAAATTCCTTGCTTTCCCGCAGCACTGGCACCCGCTCTTGAGGTAGTGTGATCGCGACCGTCTCGGCCTCATGATGGATGCACTCCTGGCTTCAGCGCGTCGATTATCATCCTTATAGTGCATGTCGCTAGGTGGCTTTTTTCTTTCTATTTCTCTCATGTTTTATTGGGTGTGAATGTGTTGTGGCCCTAGCCGTCGTTCTTTAGGTGTTGATCGGATGTTGGTTGTATGGACCGTTGTTTTATTTATAAAGCGGGACGAAAGCCTATTTCGAGGAGAAGTATTGTCCGGACGATGCGAACTTCTTATTTTGGTTGTCCGATGACCACTTATCTACTCCCTCTGTCCGGAAATACTTGTCGAAGAAATGGATAAAAATAAATGTATGTAGAACTTAAATACGTCCATCCCTGCGATAAGTATTTCCGGAGGGAGGGAGTATGAATTATGCCTGATTTAAGTCCGTTTGTTATGTAGGTTAATTTCGTATGTTGCATGGAAATGAGGAGTGCTGAGTCAGCTCTAGATGCTCTAACGTAGGACAAACCGACGACTGCGTCCTGTTGCCCCGCCATGGATGTCTCCCAGACTTTTCTCCCATTCCTTCTAGACGAACGCATCCACAAAACCGAAATTATTGCTTTCACACCAACCACAGTTTCCACAAAACATTTTTTTTCTGTTTATTAACCTGGATATCTCAGGATTTTTAGTATGTGGTTGCGAGACAACTGTAGCCTGATATTCCTGAGATAAGTGTTCACTATGTATATATTTCAACTGTTGATACTCCAGACCTTGATCGAGATGGGCACCAAACCAAATGATATTCGAGGAAGATGGTGTTGGATGTGGATGTGAAGAGACAGGACACCGTTAGCCTTAGATTATTCTCGCTTGGCTGCTTCCATTTTCTAACGAGCCTAGCAAAGCAACATCTTTTCTTCCGTTTGTGTGCAAGCAGCTGGTTCGCTAGCCTGATGTCCGCTTGGTGGACAATGAGTTACCATGCAATTTCTTTTCTTTTCATATACAAGTAGTATTTGATCAATATCAGGTACTACCTCCCACGACAGCAAATAAGGACTGAACCCTTTGCCAAACTGACTCGGAGCAAATGCAACGATAAGCCTGGGAAGGAGCATCTGTGTGACCAAAGCCAACTGAACAACAAGAACAAGGCAGACTGCCTTTATGGGGTTGTAATTGTATATATGTATTTCTCCTTACAGTACCAACAATGACAGACTTTTTAACTTGAATAATCCAACAAAACATGCACACTTCATTTGGTAGAGTAAACATACAAATACCATTATAGCGCCGACATCCAGGGAAGACCCACTTAAAGCTACAAATACATACATGCGATGCAAAAGTACAAAAAAAAACCGTAAATATATATTTAGATGCAAGTCTCAAACAATTCGCTTGCAGTTTAATTCGACACTTCTTGTTCATGGTGCATCGTCTTGAGCATTCTTCATCAGGCGAGCCCACCTCACAACCACTTGCACATAAACCTTGTCATATAGCTTATCAATGAACTGCAAGTAGGCAGCCCTCCACGCTCTCTTCATTAACATGGTGCAGAACACTATCCAAAGACCCACCACGAATCCTATGCTCATGGCAAGATAAACAGATGACATATGTTTCATATCTTCAAGGCCGCTTTGTTGTGCATCATTTGCTGAACAGCTCCTGGAGAGAGGAGGGCCACAAAGACCAGGGTTGCCGTTGTATATATACATCTGGTTGTCAAGAGTTTGAAGTTGTGGTCCGGATGGTATTGGACCAGATAAATTGTTGTATGACAAGTTCAAGTGGCTCAAAGAAGTTAGTGCCGACAAACCTGATGGGATTGCACCAGAAAATTTGTTGTATGATAGGTCTAGCGATTCCAAATGCTTTAAATCACCGATCTGATTTGGGATTGTTCCTGTCAACTGATTGCTTGATATATTCAAATCGGTGAGGGCAATCAGTAAACTTATAGATTTGTCCTGTTAAACTGTTACTGGACAAATCAAGATTCGCCAATAGCTTGTAGATTTGGAAGCTATAGTCACGCTTTTGGTCTTTCGTGATTACCGGAATGCTCTCTTCAAAGTTGTAATCCTCTGTAGTGTCTTTGGATATTATGGTCATCATTGCCTTCAAGTTTGAGAGTGACCATGGTATGCTTCCTGTTATATTGTTGCATGATATGTCCAAATAATGAAGACGGGCAAGGGAAGTGAGATTGTCCGGAATATGGCCACTGAACATATTTGATCTCAACCTCAATATTTGCAGCAGGGGCATTTTCTCGGGTAACCACACTGGTAATCCTCCAGAGAAACTATTGTATGAAAGATCAAGGAATCTTAATTGTGATGCACTTTGAAGAATTTTGGGGAATTCACCGGAGAGATCATTGTTGTTCAAGGCTAGACTGAGCATTTGGGAGCCAAACTGACTTGCAGAGTTCGCACCAAACTCCTTGAAGCATTGCATGACATCTCCTGTGAACTTGTTTCCTGATAGATCCAACCGTTTCAGACTAGCCAATCGGCATAAAGATGATGGTATCATGCCTCCAATCTGATTATTTGCAAGCAACAACTCTTCTAGAAATCGAGCTTTCAAGTCTGAAGACAATGCCCCTGAGAAAGAGTTTGATGATAGGTTCAAGCGGACTATATTTATTGGGAGCAATGGGACTTGACCTGTAAGGTTGTTCGACCCGAGATATATATGGTCAGCTGCCATGTGTTGTATATTTTCCGGTAATGAGCCATGCAACTTGTTTCCTGATGCATGCAAGAATGAAGCTCGGGAAAATGTGAACCAAAACCAATCAGGAATAACATCATCCAGGTTTGAATTTCCAAGAACAAGAACATCGATGTCAATCTGCCATTTGAGCCACTCTGGAAAATGAGGTCCAAGATGGCATGAACGAAAACCTGCGACCTTCAATCTAAATGGAGGAACCCATTTTTGGTTGATAGCTAATTTCAAAGAGTTGTATGACAAGTCTAGATACTCCAAATTCAATAGTCCCGCAAAATCCTCCTCTGTGAGCACATTGTTTAATTTATTGTAGCTGAGGTCCAAATGCTTTAAATTGCCCAAACTTGTAGAATGCCTTTTCAAGAGCACACCGCTGAAGTTGTTGTAGCCGAGGTCCGAAAACTTCAAATTACGTAAACTCTCAAAATGTTCCTTGAGGAGTACACTGCTGAAGTTGTTGTAGCTGAGGTCCAACCACTCCAAATTACATAAACCTGCAAAATGTTCCCTGAGGAGCACACCGCTGAAGTTGTTGCAGCTAAGGTCCACAAACTTCAAATTACCTAAACCTGTAAAATGTCCCTTGAAGAGCACACCGCTGAATTTGTTGTAGCTGAGGCGCAAACTCTCTAAATTACCTAAACTTGCAAAATGTTCCCTGAGGAGCACACCGCTGAAGTTGTTGTAGCTGAGGTCCAAAAACTTCAAATTACCTAAACTTGCAAAATGTCCCTTGAAGAGCACACCGCTGAAGTTGTTGTAGTTGAGGCGCAAACTCTCTAAATTACCTAAACTTGTGAAATGTTCCTTGAGGAGCACACCACTGAAATTATTGTAGTTGAGGCACAAACTCTCTAAATTACCTAAGTTTGTGAAATGTTCTTTCACGAGCACACCATTGAGGTTATTGTAGCTTAAGTCCAGGGTTTTCAAATTACCAAGTGCTCCAACTCCTACGGGTAGAGGGCCAGTCAACATGTTGTAAGATGCTTCAAGAACGGTGAGATTGGTCATGTTCCCAATCCAAACTGGCAGATTCCCAGTCATATTTGTTTCCACTACCCACAACTCTTGCAATGTATTCCTTGAGCACATTGGCAATTGATCCATGAACTCATCCATGGTCGCATTAACGTTGTTACCATTTAATTTCAATATTTTCAAATCACACAGATCTTCTAAATTGCTTGGTAGCAAACCCTTAAGATCGTTCCAACTCAAATCTATGACCTGAAGGGACTTCATGTTTCTTAGTTCATTGGGAATGGGTCCGTCCCAGCCAAAACCGGAGAGGTAAAGCTCCTTGAGGCTTGTAAGGTTCCAGAACCAGTTGTGCTTGAATGAAGTGCCAAGGAAGTAGTTATAAGAAATATCAAGGACCTCGAGGTGTGTGAGGTTGGACTTGGAATGTAAATTACTAGCAGACATGGTACTATTAAGGCCACACTCGGACAAGCAAAGCACTTTAAGAGAAGGGAGCATGTTAAACGTGTGCACCCAATCCCTCACAAAACTAAGATACACAAAGCTCATGTCAAGATGACACAACAAAGAGAGGCGTGTCAACCATGCAAGATCCACTGCTCGAAGACCATCATAATTACCACTAACATCGAGATATTGCAACTTGGAGAGATTCCCAAGTTGGGAAGGTATTGTCCCAGTGAAATATGCCCACGAAAGGTTGAGATACCTTAATTTGCCGAGGGAACCCATGAAAACAGGTATGCTTGTGCCGGTGAAGTCATTACCGCTCAGATCAAGATACCTCAGGTGTTGCAAAGTAGCCAAAGAGGAGCTCATCTCTCCTGCCGACAAGCTCAATGAGCTGCTCATGTTCGGATAGCCACCAGTATCCATGTCGATGTTGCGGAGGTTAAGCTTGATTACATGGCCAGTTCGATTGCTGCATCGAACACCCTTCCATTGACAACAGTTGTCGCCAGACCCACAGCAAAATCCCCTCCGTGTAGACCCCACGCGTCTGTTTCCCCCCTCCAGGTGCCGACGGCGGCGCCGTCCGCGAGGGGGGGGCACACCCCGGACACGCGTGCCGCCTCTTCGGACATGCCACCACACCACCCCGCATGTATGAGGGCCCGGTGCGATGCTCCGGTGGCATTGCTACCCCCCAGTGCCCCCGTCCCGCCTAACCCTGTAGCGTTTGACCACGCGATCTAGCCCTTTGACTTTGCACGGACGGGCTTTGACCAGTGGACCTCCCCACCCGGTTGTGTTAGGTCAGCCCATAGGAACACTCTGGAGCAACATCCGGGTCAGACCCACAGCAAAATCCCCTCCGTGTAGACCCGGCGCGTCCGTTTCCCCCCTCCAGGTGCCGGCGGCGGCGCCGTCCGTGAGGGGGGGCACACCCCGGAGCCCCAAGACGGGCGTCTACGCATGCATGAACACTTTCACATATGCATCGGGACCCGTGTGATGTTTCGGTAACATAGCTACACCCTGAATCCCCCCACCAACCAGAATTCCTTCCGTGTCGACCGTTTCCCCCTTCCGTGACACGGCGATAGCGACGTTCGTAACGGGGGGCAATCGATATACCATCGGGTATGTTTTTTTAGATAAGGCATAATTATCTTATACAAAAACAAAAACTAAAATAAAGTAAAAATAACAAAACAGAGTAAAAATAAAAAAATTAATTAAAATAAACGTATGCCGACGGCAAGGCCGTCGGCATATCTGTGCACACACGGAGGTTGTCCCACGGATCGATGACGTGGCGTGGCACACGGATCGCTGACGTGGCAGAGGGGCCTATGCCGACGGCTTTGCCGTAGGCATACCTCTGCCACAGATATGCCGACAGCGGCCGTTACCGCCCGTCGGCGTAGGATCAACGCCGTCAAATGGTCAGCGCTGACCGGGCAGGTGGGCCCTGGCTATGCCGACGGCCTGTCCTATGCCGACGGGCCCCGTAGGCGTACCTCGGGCGGTCCCGACGGCCTTGTCTATGCCGACAGCCCCGTCGGCATAGATGAATGTATGCCGACGGCTTTTCTGCGCCTACGGCCTTTCCTTGGCCGTTGGCATAGGTCCATAGATGCCGACGGGTGCCGTCGGCATAGATTTGGCCGTCGGCAACCCTAGTTTTTCTGGTAGTGTGTACAGAGACTCAAATCCTTGTTGGTTCACCATACAAGATGATAAGGTTTCTGCAGGGCAACAAAAATACAATCTTTTTTAGAAAAGGGGGAGATCCCCGGCCTCTGCATCAGAACGATGCATACGGCCAACAAAAATACAAAATGGTTACATGATACTTAGCAATATGCACTTGCAGGTACAGAATAGATCCGGTCATCATGCTGTATATATAGAAGGGCAGAATCAGAGTGTTCAAACAAATTAAGACAAAGCATGTGCGTATGTTTGATTATCTGTACCTTCAAATATGGTAGAGCTGCAAATATTTAAATCCAGCTTGCAGCTCTCTGCTCTCGTGTACAAAACGTACCATTTTCTTTGGTTGTCTCCATCACTGGCATATGCCTTGACATGCTCCATATGGCTGAACTTGTCCCACTCCGTGCCAGATTGTCCCGTGGCTACCGCAGAGAGCAACCATAGCCTGCAGAATAACTGCAAATGCCATCCCTTTATGTCTCGCATGTATTCTGGGAGTTTTTCCATGGTGTAATCCTTCAGGACCAGCCTCTCGAGTGAAGCGATATGCTCCAGCACCTTCAACTTTGGGCAGTTATCAATGGTAAGCTTCTGCAGATTGGGGAGATTGTTGATCCTCTCCAGGTCAGGGCATCCATTCACTGTAAGCTCAACAACAGAAGGAAAGCTCTCAATGTAGCTGAGCTGCTTGACATGATCCAGAAACAATATTTCCAAAGACCTTGCATTGGAGGCAAAGCCTGGAGGAACATGCCTCAGTCTGCATTTACTGAGCTCAATCCTTCTCAAACGTGGCATGATTGTACTTGCTCCTCCCACTCCCACTCCTCCCATTCCACCATGTCGTACAATTCCAATTCATTTAACCATGGAAATGAAGCTGCTGCCGCCTGCAAGAATCCAGTCCCAACATGTTTGATGCATGGAGCACGACGGACCTGTAGGAACTGGAGATTGGGGAGCTGGCACAACCCACTGGGAAGCTGTGTGCAACAAGCCAGATCATTGAAAAATATAGTATTCAAGTTGTTGAGGGGCACCATTGATGTGGACATCATCCAACTCGGGAGTTGCCGGCCAAAATACCCATTGATTTCAAGTTCTTCCACACCAAATGGAGGGCAAAGCATATCGAGAACCTTCTCAATTCGCTGTTGCTCTTCCTCTGAGAAATCTCCGAGTCTACTGGTGCAGTGCAGGAGTAGAATGATAAGATGCGTCTTCTTGTCGAGCCTAGCATTGGCAGCAAACGAGGCAGTAGATACATTCTCCAATTCAATTAATCCAAGACCTCTAAGTTGGGAAAGAGGCCCCAGCTCGTCCAAAATGCACCAATCACCATCCATGTGGGCTCGAAACATATTTAGTCTCCTCATATTTGTCAGACCACTGAACCCTCTAGGTACCATACTTGCTTGGGGAAGTGAAAGTAACCTCAGTTGGCCAAGCTTCACAATGCTGTCAAGAAGATTCACCAATTTTGTACATCCACCAAGGTCAAGGAATTGTAATAGTTTCATCTTACCAATGTTTTCTGGAAGTACAGATATATCAACATTTACTAGTGTTAGATATCTGAGGTGCTTAAGCTGATGCAACGATTCAACCAATGAAGCCATATCTGCAGATTCTATATGCAAAGTGCGCAAACTAGAAAAAGTAACAAATGAATCACCGGGCTTTGTCTTAATCTGGATAGTTGAGATCAATGTTCTCACTAATTGCTGCGTCTGTAGTGATTTCCAATCAAGTTCACCTGATTGTGATCGGTTAGTTTCTATGGACAATCGAAGAAACTTTTGTGAACCAAGTTTAGCAAGAATATCATTATCTCCGTCTTGAGCTATGAGTGCTTCATCTTTAGTCATATATTGAGCAAATGAGCGAACAACATCATGCATGTTGCAAACCCATAAATTAGCAAATGATTTATCTGGCTCTATCAGGTTCCTAGATACCAACTCCTTGTAGTAATTTATTCCCAATTCTTCCAAATCACTAGAATAAGTCCTTCGTTCATCCACATTGCAACAACTTGATCCATAGTAAATTCTCTACTTTTAGGAAGAAGAGAGTGGTAGAGAAAGCACTGCTTCAGGTAAGAAGGCATATATTCATAGCTTAAGTATACTGCATAGTTAAGCTCATCAGGCATTTTAGTTCTTGACCATTTGGAATCATCCAAAACATGTTGCCAGTCGCGACGTAGCCCTCCTCTTTCACGCAAGAGTCCTCCCATTACTTTGATGGCAAGTGGTAAATAACCACATTTTTGTATAATTTTGAGTCCAATATCCTTTAGCGTTTTTATGTGGCCTTCATTTATCTCACTTGAGAGTACCTACATCCATGCAATACAAGGGACCGCTACAATTAATTAACTATGTACCAAGCTCCTTTAAGGCACTCAAATTTACCTCCTAACAGACAAGAGTACTAATTGATTTATCTGTCCATTTATCAAGGTAGGTTTGACAATGTAAATATTCAAATCACAGAAGTACATTTGAAAAAAAAATGCATAAATGCATTTACCTATCTTGCTCCTACACATGAATATTTGCGATATGAATTCCATATATAAAATACATATTTTACACCATTGTTAGAAAAAGGCGTGAGCTCGAAGTGATAGCAAAATACCTAATGCTTAATGTGCGCATAATTGCACTTAAGCGTGTGATTTGGTCATAAAAGAGTAAGACAGTGGCCAAACACATAATCAACGCCTAGCACTTTTAAAACTTTACTTCATACCTAGAAAACAATTATTCCTTTCCTATTTTTCACAAAAATGAATGTATTGCTAGAAATATATTTTTGCAGTACTGTTATAGAAACTTGCACTCAGATATACTACAATAATATATTATTTATTATCTTCCTTATTTTACAGTCACGTGAAGTTATCCATCTCCCCATCACCAAAAATGCATAGTACGTACGAGATCAAACATTGTTGACAAAATTATGTAGTGATATATTTACTTGTTTAGCACAGTGCTTTGTTGGGACTAGCAAAGTAATATTAGCCCTCTGAAATTTTTGACAGCCTCTTAAGCCATTGAAACCAGACTGTTTAATTTGGAAGCATCCTAGCATTTCTCTAAAAGAACTACTTTATACTATTAAGATGTAAATGTAGATAGATTATTTGCTTGATAAAGATATTGATGTTTAATTGCATACAGACCTGCGTCTTGAGCAATAACCAAGCATCGTCAGGTGCTAATGTGTCGACGTGGTGGTATGGCCATATAGCTGACACCCCTCGGGCTACACCTTCATCTCTGGTGGTGATGAGGACGCGGCTGCCTGGAGCAGCACCATTGACTAACGGTGTTTTGAGCACATCTTCCCATGCTCTATAGTTCCAAACATCATCCATTATCAAGAAGGTCTTGTGGCCAATCAAGGCTTCCTTGAGGGTTCGTTGAAGCGTGGCCTTTGCATTTCCAACTGGCTGAGCGTCTCCTCTGACTTCAATGATGGCTCTTCTCAGCAGCTCAACCTCACTAAAGTTCTGGTTGACACTCAACCATATCTTTTTGCTGAAGTCACCTTGGATGGTCTCGTCATTAAAGACCTTCTGAGCGAGGGTGGTCTTGCCAATCCCACCAACACCTACGATAGCGACCACCATAATGTTGTTGCTGACCTCATTTCCAGAGCGTGTGATCTGGGCTACCAGTGCTCTTGTGTCTTCTTCGATCTTATCCCCAACCACACCCGACCTGTCAAGCTCCCCCGACGTCTCACGGCTGGGATTACCATGACGAGAGCTGCTATGTTCCTCGTAGGACGCAAGATTGATGAAGTTGAAAGCAGCGCTCCGCTCCTTGATGGAATCAAGCCTCTGGTTGAGCGCCTTGATGCAGGTGCCAATCTCACGAGCATGGAAGGGATTCCGCATACAGAAAAGCAAGGGGTTGCAACACCCTGCATCCGCAGAGGAAGACCCACGCTTCTCCATGGCCTTGAGCTGGCAGAGGTCAAGGGTGTCAGCAGCTTCATACATGGCGCGTTTGAGCTGCCCCACCCAGACATGGACGGTGTCGTCGGTGATGTTTCTCCTATCTGCGTCGGCAAGGAAGTTCTTGAGGTCATGAAGCCTGTCACCCAACTTGTCGATCTCGCCCGAGACGCCAAGCATCGTCCCCACCTCATCCTGTACCACCTGCTTGAGGTAGTCCCCGATGTAGGATGCAAACGCGTCCAACACCATCGCCATTGTTCAACTTGCTGGCCTTGTGCTGTGATTGCAATTAGAGGCAAGTAAGTTGAATTTTAAGTAGCAAGACAGAGACAAGGAAACAAAACTTGAACACTAACAAACTACCTCAAGGCTCGGGCGACAAGGTAATCAAAGAAAGATACAATACAAATTCAACTTGAACTACGTCACAGACCATTGAGATTGATGGGATGCGCTGCACGGCACAGCAGTCGGCGGCGACAAATATTAGCAGGGGTCGGCGGCAGAGGCCAAGGAGGGGAGGGATGTGGGAAGCAATGCCATCGGCTAACTGGTTGGCAGCCGGAGGTGGATAAAGTAAAGTAAAGCAGCGGTGGGGAGAAGCAAAGCAAAGCAAAACAAAAGCAAAGCAGCTTCTTTTCCTTTTTCCATGGACAAAGCAGGGTATGGAATTTTTACCTGATGCCTCAGACATATGCTTTTAATTTGCCTCGTGAGCACGCCAAATGACGCTCACCCTCTCTGCTTACTGTTTTCCCCAACTACTAGCGTGCGGTGTACTGATTTATGAAGGATAGACCACCGAAGCACTGCAGCTAGTGCAGTCTATAAAATGCACACACACATGCACGGGAGTGGAGTACTAACTGAGGCTGGATTGGAGCAGTGATACTGAAAATGGCAGCACCAGTCCTTTTATAGGACAGTTTAAACCGACTTACAAGCTCAAGTCGCTGCTTTAGCCTAATTTGCTAGAGAAGTCTACGAATATTGTCTTTGGAGCTCGGTTTTGAAAAATTCAAATTTCGTTAAATTTCATATTTTCTATGTTCCAAAACTTCTGGGAAAAAAACACAGATATACATGAAGGCATAGCACACATGTGTTCAAACTTTCAGTGCAAAATACGTTGACATGAGGTATGTGCAAAAAAAGACAAATCTGGGGCTTTTTAACACATGATACTATTCGTCTTCTCACGTCAAGAATTTGTCTATTTTTATACAGGTCGTATTTCAACGTTTTTCACCCTAAAATCTTACACACATGCATACAACGTCCTTGTTTACTTGCACAATTTCTTTCAGATTTTTTTGAAACTAAAAGGTTTGAATTTTGATTTGTTTCAAAAGAAGATCTTTAAGGAGGCCCAGAGCCAAACGTCCGTTCTTGAGAAGTATAGTACTTCTAAGTCGTGTTTGTTAGCCAACATGCAGCGTAGCCTCCTTCCTCCTACCGGCCTAGAAGTGTTGAGTTAAACTTTGTCTCGGATGATTTGCATACATGCATGCAACACCAATGGCAGTTACTTAGCCTAGAAGTGAAGACGGTAGAAGCTTCAGGTCGGCAAGTCGGTTTGAATAAAATACCGGTCGCCGACGCAGGGCTCCGGCGCCACCACAGAGCTCCCCCGTCCGGCTACTCCGCGGTGGCGCAATGGAGCGGGGTTCTGGCCGGACGGCTGGAGGCGGCGGCCAAGGTCCATGACGGGCCGGCGAAGTGGCTACCGATATGCTCTCCAAGTGTGAAGCTCCTCTCTGCTCTTTATCGTGTGATTTTTCTTCCTTTCTTTCTTTCTTTTGAGACAGATTCTACTGCGGCGGCCCACGAAATTGAGCCCAATGCGCCTTACTGGAAGCAGCCCATGAAGTTGAGGCCATGTGCGTCCTTCAAGCAAGCAACCTTTTTCCCTTTTGTTCTGAAAAAAAGCTCTACCCGCAGATTGTAATCGGATTCTAGTTGTTTAATAAAGCTCCCTAATTTCGACGAAAAGTAAATTCCCATGCCAGTTTAAACAAAATCGAATAATTAAAACTCTGTTTTCCTAAAAGTATATATTTTATTTAGGGCTCAAACTCTCTCAAGCATTCATTCTTAGTGTCACAGTAGCTACGCCATCCACCAGCGTGTTGCCTCCCGAGGCGGCAGCTGGGTCCTCCTCCGACGCTCCATCGCCGGGAGGTGCAGGTCTTCCTCTGGCGTGTCCTCCTCCGACGCTCTATCGCCGTAAGAGGCATAGTAGCTGGGTGCCCTCCGGTGACGAAGGCATGTTGCAGGAGGGAGAGCTAACGATGTAAATGGGCTGACCATTTTAGATAGCGAAACTACTACAACATCTTGTTTTGGGAACCACCCTGACCGTTAATGGAAAATTCTAGAAGGTTTTTTTTTTACCTTTTTTGTTTTATTGTTTGTCTATTTCAGTTTCTTTTATTTTCATTTCTATAATTTTAAATAACACAACTATTTTATAATTTCAAGAAAAATATTTTCAAAAAATGTTGGCAAATTTGGTAATATAGTCGCGTTGTCAGAAATATTTAAAAATTTGAAAAAAAATGTATTTGAAAAAATGTTTGCACTTGGCCCAGTTTTACCTCCCACGGGTGCTTTTGGGGTTTTTTTTTAGTTCAAGTGCTTTTGGGTACAAGTCAATCACTATGGATGAATCTATGATATGCAAAATGAAAAGAACGCATCCATCACTTGAACTATTGCCGCCGAAGAAGATTCTTTCTCGCCAAAAGAACATGTGGGCCGACCGAGACTAAACCAAATTAGCCATGTTGATATATACGACTTTGAGAAAACACATCTTTCCTCCACGCGCGGCAGACCCGCATGGAGCTACAGTGGCCGGGATTGGCAGAGTAGTTGGGTGCTCTCAGGTGGCGAAGGCATGTCGTTGTTTGAGAGCCAGCGATGTAAATGGGCCGATCCATTTTAGATTGGAAAACTATTACAACATCTGGTTTGGGAACCGTCCTGACCGGTATTGGAAACTTTGTAAAAGGTTTTTGACTTTTTTATGTTTTGAGTTTTGACGATTTATCTCGGATTTCTTCTATTTTGCTCTTTCTTTTTATAATTTTTAAAACACAAAATGTTTTATAATTTTCAAAAAAAATTGTTTTCAAAATATAGTTTTGCAAATTCCGAAATATGTTTGCAGATTCTTCCTTGACGTTGCAGACGCTCAAGGATCTAGAAACCACAATTAGTCTTCAGTCTCCATACACTATTCATCTTGGCAGGAGCTACCCTCCTCTCCTCTGCAACCACTTGGCAAGGTAGAAAACTAAGCTCTGCATTTCCTCCCTTACATCCGGGTGAAATGCCAAATCAGTTGATCTTCAACTCCATCGATATCTCAAAAATCATCTTTGTACTTCTTCACCAGATACAAGGTAATATCATCGGTGGTGCTTAAACTTGCCACCGATGTTCACTTTAGTGCTCGCTTTATAGGAGTATATATGTCTCTATGACCAGCGGGTCCCACATGTCAACACGAAGGGAAAATCCTAGTTAAAGATTGTAGTTCCTAGGATTCGAACTAGCGCTAGTGAACCAGCTACGCTAGCCACTCCACATATTATGATTTCTTGTTTTTTATGGATAAAATCCCAATCCATTGTAAAGAAGAAAAAACATACCAGTGTGGTTTAAGTGGGCTGCTGTCAGTGCGGCCCATATTAGCTTTCTTTAATTTTTCTACAAGCTGTAGAACATATGTAAATTATAACCATAGTAATAAAAATAATGTTCAACAATTAGCCTGTTATAAATATTATAAAAATAAACAATAACTTATTTGAAAAAATGTCAATAATTTTAAATAGTATTGACGTATTATTTATGAAAAAATAATATAAACTCAATTTTATTTCTAATTATAAAAATGTTTGTATAATTTAGAGTAAGACAAACATGTGTTATATTATAATTCATAAATATTAATTTACTTATACAAGGATTCTAATATTTATATGCGCATTTTAATAATTTATAATTTTGACGTTTAAGAATTATTTTTATAATCAAAAATATCTATAGTTACGCAAAATGTAAATTTGGAATGTTTTTATAAATATTTACATCTGACTAAAATTTAAATTATATATAAATTATGAATATTAAAAAATGATAATATTTGAAAAAAATCACATGAGAAATCTAAAATAAGTCATTTTGTTTCTACGTATAATATTTAGAACACATGTATACTTGAGAGAATAATATTACCATGACTATAGTCAATAAACCTTTAACCAACTTAAACACGTGACGTTTTGCCCACACATTGCTAACCGTTGTGTGGGATTAACTGTTTTCTGAATAAGTTAACACTATGATTCTAGTGACATCAGTAGCATATACAGAAGAACAAACTTTTTGTTTCCTTCTGAGATGACAGAACAAACTTTTGAGAGTAGGATGCAAGGAGGAGAATTTGGGAGTCACAACTCTTTTTTTGACAAAGGGTGGATTTTATTGACTCAAAATAAAGCATTAAGTGGATACAAACACAGCGAGTACACACCCGGCCTCTGCATAGTAAGGATGCACACAGCCAATACAACACGCAAAAAAACACGCCAGATGAACGAGGAAAAACATATACGACCAAAGCTACGCGTAGGTGAGGAAAAAAGACAGAAGCAATCAGATCCGCGATCGCAAACTATAAAAATGACCATATCCACACCAATCATCTAATGACACCACATAAACGACGAGATTCTTCAACTAAATGCCTTCAGAAAGGGAGCGACATAGAGTAGCAGGTGAACTGGATGCAACTGCTGCTTCCTTTTCTTCCTCTGCAGCCAAGCCAAGCGGGTGAAGTGAAATTAGCATGTTGATCTCAAATAGAGTAGCAGGGAATTGCAAAAGGAGAAATTAAGAGAGACAAAGCTAGAGTCAGAACAGACACAATAACAGCCGTGCTGATTTACCTCTAGATTCAATCAAGTGCTTGGCCAGTACGTCCCTCACCCTCACGGCGTCCTTGTCCACTAACTGTCGCACCTCCTCCTCCTCCTCCAGCCCTGCAATTTCCTCCTCCTCCTCCCTCTCCTCCATGTCTATCACTATATTATGTAGTATGCAGCACGCATAGATTGTTTTCAAAGGTGGACATGAACCAACTCCTCTGTCCAGGATCCTCCAATTGTCTTTCAACCTAGCGAGCGCAGCCAGGGTGAGGGTTGATGCTGAAGAATGTCTCCTGTTGAACTCGGCTTGATAAGGAGGAAAATCTGCAGCGTGGTCCTTGTCTTCCAGGTGATAAGGTGTGAGAAGCCATGAGAGGAGAGGGTATCCTGCATCACCAATCATGTATTCCCCAACATCCAAGCCATCTGATAAATTCAGCTTACTGCCATTCAACCCAGTACCCTCCTAGCATGACTTGAAGAGACTAACTCGTTTAAAACGCTCAACTGGTTAAACCTGACGGCCCCAACCAAATGTTTGTGAACCTCATATCTGGATCAACGACGGCTTGCATTAGCACGCTGTCGTTCTCCTCATGGTCACCACTTTGTGATCTAAATGTGATGTGAGCTGTTTGTACAATGCCACAACAGTCTGGCAAGCTGTGTATCTTGTCGAACTTGTGCTTCATCTTCTCCATTTGAGCGGAGCCAGGCCAGCTGATGTGGTGCAATGCTCACTCACACATAGCCTTAACAAACACCTGAGTTACCAGAGAGATAGTTGACTCATTCACACCAAGAGAGGATCCTACGTTAACCGTAGAGTCACCAAAGTTCAGCATTCTAAGAGCTACAGCTACCCTGTCTTGCAAAGACAACAATCTCCCATCAACAAAGGTGTGATCCCTTGCCAACATATCTTCGAAAAATGGGATCCTCGCCAAAATGCAAACGTGATTGAAGGTGCTTCTTCTTATTTTGTATAGAGAGTCAAATCCTTGTGCATCCACCATACAAGATGATTAGGTTTCTACAAGAAAAGGAAAACATAAAACTGGTTTGATTTTCTGTACCTTCAAATATGGTAGAGCTGCCAATATTTGAATTCAACTTGCAGTTGTCTCCTCTCGTGTACAAAACACACCATTTTCTTTGGTTGTCTCCATCACCTGCATATGCCTTGTCATGCTCCACTTGGCTGACCTTGTCCCACTCAGTACCAGATTGTCTCGCAGCTACCGCAGAGAGCAACCCATAGCCTGCAGAATAACTGCAAATGCTTTGCCTTTATGTCTCGCGTGTATTCTGGGAGATTTTCCATGGTGTAATCCTCCAGGAGCAGCCTCTCGAGTGAAGCCATATGCTCCAGCACCTTCAACTTTGGGCAGTTCTCGATGGTAAGCTTCTGCAGATTGGGGAGATTGGTGATCCTCTCCATGTCGGGGCATCCATCCACCGTAAGCTCAACAACAGAAGGAAAGATCTCAATGTAGCTGAGGTGCTTGACATGTTGTAGATTTAATATTTTCAAAGATCTTGCATTGGAGGCAAGGCCTGGAGGAACAGGCCTCAGTCTGCATTTACAGAGCACAAGTGTCTCCAAATGGCGCATGGCTTGTACTTTCTCCTCCCACTCCCACTCCTCCCATTCCACCATTCCGATGAAGATCAGTTTATTTAACCTCAGAAATGAAGCTGCTGCCACCTTCAAGAATCCAGTCCCTACATGTTTGATGCATGGAGCACAAGAGACCTGTAGGAACTGCAGATTGGGGAGCTGGCATAACCCATTGGGAAGTTGTGTGCAACAAGCCAGGTCTTTAAAAAATAAAACCTTCAAGTTGTTGAGGGACAACATTGATGTGGACATCATCCATCTCGGGAGTTCCTGGCCAAAATAGTCATTGATTTGAAGATTTTCTACACCAGGTGAAGGGCAGAGCTTATCAAGAACGTTCTCAATTCGTTGCTGCTCTTCTTCAGATAAACTTTCCTTCTCTTTGACCAACCCATCATCTCCCAGTTTACTGGTGCAGTACAGGTGTAGACCGATAAGATGCGTCTTCTCGCTGAGCCTAGCATTATCAGCATAGAGGCAGCAGACACATTCTCTAATTCAGTTAATCCAAGAAATCTGGGCTGGGAAAGAGGCCCCAACTCGTCCCAACTGCACCAATCACCATCCATGTGGGCTCGAAACATTCGTAGCATCCTCATATTTGTCAGACCACTAAACCCTCTAGGTACCGTACTTGCTTTGGGAAGTGAAAGTAACCTCAGCTGGCCAAGATTCACAAAGATATCAGGAAGATTCACCAATTCTGTACATCCACAAAGGTCAAGGAATTGCAATAGTTTCATCTTGCCAATGTTCCCTGGAAGTACAGATATGTCAGAATTTACTATTCTTAGATACCTCAGGTGCTTGAGCTCATGCAACGATTCAACCAATGAAGCTATATCTGCAGATTCTATATCCAGAGTCCGCAAACTAGAAAGAGTAACCAATGAATCACCAGGCTTCATCTTAATCTGGATAGTTGAGATCAATGTTCTCACTGATTGCTGCGCCTATAGAGATTTCCAAAGTTCACCTGATTGTGATCAGTTAGTTTCTATGGACAACCGAAGAAACTTTTCTAAACCAAGTTTAGCAAGGATATCATCATCTCCGTCTTGAGCTACGAGTGCTTCATCTTTAGTCATATACTTAGCAAATGAGCGAACAACATCATGCATGCTGCAAACCCATAGAGCAGCATACGATTTATCTGGCTCTATCAGGTTCCTAGATACCAACTCCTTGTAGTAATATCTTCCCAATTCTTCTACATCACCAGAGTTTCCATGAATAAATCCTTCGCTTATCCACATTGCCACGACTTGCTCCATATCAAAACATCTACTTTTAGAAAGAAATGAATAGTATAAAAAGCACTGCTTCAGATAAGAAGGCATATATTCATAGCTTAAGTACACTACGTGGTTGAGCTCATCGGGCATTTTAGTTGTTGACCATTTAGAATCATCCAAAACCTTCTGCCATTCACGATGTAGCCCCCTCTTTTACGCAAGAGTCCTCCCATCACTTTAATAGCAATTGGTAAACAACCACATTTCTCAATAATTTTCAGTCCGACATCCTTTAGCCTGTTGATGTGATCTTCATCTATCTCACTTGAGCATACCTATGAACATACAACACAAGGGACTCGGTTTACTATGTACCAAGATCCTCTAAGGCACTTAGTTTTACTTCCTCTGTAAACTAATATAGGATGTTTACAGAGGGGATGGCTCTTAAGAGGACTAGTTGATGTATCGGTCCATTTATCAAGGTATGATTGACTATGTAATAAATAATCAAAGTACAGGAAGTACATGCTAACAAGAAAGGTTATTAATCTATTTACTTAACTTTCTCCTACATAACGAAGATTTCTGCAGTGGCTTCCACATGTAACTTACATTATGCCTAGAAAACAATTTTTCTTTCCTTCTCTTTTTACAAGATGGAATATATCTCTCAAGCGTCTAAAATGCATAATACTGTGCCAAACATTAATTACTGAATTTGTGTGCAAATTTTCAAGCAAAATTACTACAACTTCTAGTCTAGTTGTTTTCGTGCTATATTCTTTTGTTGTATACTGGCAGGGGTTCACCGAAATTATTATTTTTCTTTCTTAAAATAACTTTACATTTATATTAGGTCCTATGACACTATTGAGTAGCTGAGCACTTAGATCTTCATCCCATATGTTGGAAAACGAGACTCTATATTCACAAAAGGTTACACTACACGAATATACAACCCATGTCTATTCACTCGTAGAAATGATACATATATAATTATCCAAATTTCTAATTACTTATCAAACTTGATCAAACAAAATCTAGGTGTCCTTGAATGTGTGTCAATAAGTGTGGTGGCATATATCCTTGTTTAGCACCATGCTTTGTTGGCACTTGCAAAGTAATCTTAGTCTTACAAAATTACTGACAACCTCTTACCTCCAAGAGGTAATAGTACATAGAAGTCACTAAATTACACGTAATAATGGCTCACTAATTTGGGAGCATCCTAAGATTTCTCTTAATTAACTACATAAAACTATCAATACGTAGACGGAGATAGATTATTCACTTCACTGAAAGATTAGTATTTAATTAACTACATACCTGCTTCTTGAGCAATGACCAAGCATCTTCAGGCGCTAATGTGGCGACATGGTGGTACGGCCAGATAGCTTTCACCCCTCGGGCAACACCTTTATCTCTGGTAGTGACAAGGACTCGGCTGCCTGAAGTAGCAGCATTGACTAAGGGTAATTTCAGCACGTCATCCCATGCTCTATGGTTCCATACATCATCCATTACCAGGAAGGCCTTTGGGTTAATCAATGTGTTCTTCAGGGTTTCGTGAAGGGTGGTCTTTGAAGTTTCAGGTGGTTGAGCATCTCCTCCGGCTTTGATAATGGCCCTTCTCAGCAGATGAACATCACTGAAGTTTTGGTTGACGCTCAACCATATCTTTCTGCTGAATTCACCTTGGATTGCCTCATCATTGAAAACCTTTTGGGCAAGGGTGGTCTTGCCAACCCCACCGACACCTACGATGGCGACCACCATGATGTCATCATTGACCTCCCTTGCCTTTTGCATAATCAGGGCCACAAGTGCTCTTGTATCTTCTTCAATCTTGTCCCCAACCAAACGTGACCGGTCAAAGTCCCCTACCGTCTCCCGGCTAGGATTACCCTTGCGAGAGATGTGCACATTGTTGCTGTGATCCTCATAGGACCCGAGATTGATGAACTTGAAAGCAGCGCTCCACTCCTTGATGGAGTCTAGCCTCTGGTTGAGCGCCTTGATGTGGGTGCCAATCTCACGAGCATGGAAGAGATTCCGCATGCAGAAGAGCAAGGGATTGCAACACCCTGCATCCACGGAGGATGGTCCACGCTCCATGGCTTTGAGCTGGCAGAGGTCGAGGATGTCAGCAGCTTCATACATGGCGCGCTTGAGCTGCCCTACCCAGACTTGGACAGTCTCGTCGGTATTGTTCCTCCTATCGGCGTCGGCAAGGAAGTTTTTGAGGTCCTGAAGCCTGTCACCCATCTTGTCGATCTCGCCGGAGACGCCCAACATTGTTCCCAGCTCTTCTTGTGCAGCCTGCTTGAGCAGATCCACCAAGTAGGATGAAAATGCATCCAACACCATCTCCATTGAGCTTGCTGGTCAAGTGAAATCTGCGAAGGAGAGATGAGGAAAACAAGCAAGAAACAATTAACTAGGTGCAGTTCATCAAAATAAACAAAAAAGTTTAGATATGTGTAAAGGAGTAAAGAAATTAAACTTGGGACTACTTGAGCAACCTTTAAGATGGATGGATGGAAGTTCTGCTCTGCTCTCAGATTCTTACCTTTCCTTTTCTACTTGACCAAACTTGGGACCTTTGGTTTTCAGTGCGCTGTTGCTTTACTTTTAGGCAGCATATTTGATTCTTACCTTTCCTTTTCTTTCTTTCTTTGCATACATTACAGGGCGTGTTAGGAGTAAATAGGATCAAGACTATTATATGCTACTGTACTTCCTTTCTACCTACCTAGGAGTGCAGTGCAGATACAGTTAGTTAATTACACAGATGCCAAGCCACCGCAGCAGTTAAGGTAAAGCATCCCATTCCCACCAGTGGAGAGAAGCAAAGCAAAGCAAAGCATACCCCACTCCCACCAGTCAAGAGAAGCAAAGCAAAGCATATCTCATTCCCAACAGTGGGGAGATGCAAGCAAAGTCCCATTCACATTCCCACCGGCCAAGAGAAGCAAAGGAAAGCATCATTCACATTACAATCGAGCACCATTTTCTGGGATGAGGGGGTGGTTAGGACTTCGGACAGGAAACATGAGAATCTCAAGACCTGTTAGCACTAATCTTGATGCGTGCGCTCGCGGCCGAGTCGTGCAGAGCTGGCCGTGTGGACGTTGGAGGTTGCGCAAGTGTTGCTGATGGTGAGCATGCAGGTAGGTCGCACAACGGCTGGGCATAAGCATCCATGAGTTTGTTAGCAGCCAAGTCCTGCGGCCGTTGTGGAGAGATTGCATGGGTGGTGTACGTGAGCCTGTATGCAGCTAGATTAGTTGTGTTCGTGGCCGATGTGGCCGGCTAGTGTGTGCGTGAGTCCGCATATAAAAAGAGGTGTGGTGCGGTGTAGAGCCATTTGTAGCCTGAGTAGAGATGTAGTCTTCAGGTGCGTGTGTGCACGCTCACCGTGTGGAGGAGTGAGTCTCCATGTAGTCTCTGTGTTTGTGTGTGTCATGTGTGCGAACTAGCAGAACGTCTTGCCCTCTCAGGCCGACGGGTTCGTGTTAAATAAATGGGGCGCACCTCCCATAACAGCGCATACATTCGGTTTAGATTACATGCTTGGAGATCAAGAAAGGAGGTAGAGATAAGAAGTTACATGAGATAAACATGATATTCTAAGAACCTAACTATCTCCTAAGGTGCGCCTGTCATGTAGATATCGACGTGTTTAACACCCTCCCTTAATCACAACTCCGTTAAGTTGAGATTATACTTGAAGTTTTCGAAGCTCTTGACAGGCAATGCCTTTGTGAATCCATCTACAATTTGATCACTGGAATGCACAAAACGAATGTCAAGTTGTTTGTGAGCCACCCTTTCTCTGACAAAATGAAAGTCTATCTCAATGTGTTTAGTCCTGGCTTGAAACACTGGGTTAGGTGAAAGGTAGGTGGCACCAACATTATCACACCACAAACATGGAGCTTGTTTACTCTTTATACCAAGTTCCTTGAGCATGGATTGAACCCATATGATTTCAGTTGTGGCATTTGCCAAGGCCTTATATTCTGCCTCTGTACCGGATCTGGAGACTGTAGCTTGCTTGCGAGCACACCACAATATTAAGTAGAGCGTCTGTCATCAAGACAGCCTGCCCAATCAGAATCAGAGAATGCACTGACAAGTGTAGAGGATGATTTGCTGAAATTAAGACCCAGACTTAATGTGTTTTTGACATATCGAACTATCCGTTTGGCAGCAGTTAGATGAACAATTGTAGGTGCATGAAGGAACTAACACACTTTGTTGACAGCAAAAGAGATATCAGGCCAAGTAAGAGTGAGATATTGAAGAGCTCCTACCAGGCTTCTGTATTTCGTGTTGTCCTCTTGAGTCAAGAGAGTTCCTTGTGTGAGAGATAATTTTTCAGAGCTGGACAGTGGAGTAGGTGTAGGTTTACAACCTTGTAGGCCAGCTTTTCTTACGAAGTCAACTGCATACTTTTCTTGAGAAAGATGAAGTCCATCTTTGTGCCTCTTTACCTCAATCCCAAGAAAATAATGCCAGTCTCCAAGATCCTTCAAGGCAAAGTCTGCACTTAAATCTGATGAGCTTGTCACAATAATATCATCAACATATATTAGAACAAATATGCATGTATTGGACTTGTTGTAGATAAACAGAGAGGTGTCAGACTTTGAAGGAACAAAACCAAGTGTTTGCATTTTGTGACAGAGACGGGAGTACCATGCTCTTGGTGCCTGTTTCAGGCCATAAAGTGCTTTGTCCAACTTGCAAATATGAGAGGGTGCACTTTTACTTATAAACCCAGGAGGTTGTTACATGTATACCTCCTCTTCCAGAACACCATTAAGAAACACATTATGTACATCAAGTTGTCTGAGACTCCATCCCCTGGAAACAACAATAGACAAAACAAGACAGATAGTGGCAGCTTTAACAACCGGACTAAACGTGTCCTCGTAATCTATGCCATACCGTTGTTTAATACCCTTTGCAACGAGCCTAGCTTTGTAGCGATCAATAGTTCCATCTGATTTACTTTTGATTCTGAATACCCACTTGCAATCAATTAAATTTTTACCTTGCTGCGGGGGAACTAAATGCGAACTTTTATTTTTCTTGAGTGCCATGTATTCTTCATTCATAGCATTTTCCCACCTTTCATCACCAAGTGCTTCCTCAAGTGTCTGTGCTTCACCTGGTTCACCTGTAGAACAAACCATACCATATTTGGTTATGTGTTTATAATTAACAGGACGTATTACCCCATGTTGTAGTCGTGTACGCCGTGATGGTGCAGTAGCGGGATCCCCAGCCACAGAGACTCCTGGGTCAGAAACTCCTGTAGCAGAATCTGCGCCCGCCGATCTTCTGTGACAGTTGGATCAGGTGCAACATCTTCGGTTTGCGCAGAAGATCCCGAGGCCTCATCATTGGCTGATGACAGCGAATCTGCCTCGAGTTAGGCGTCAGTCAGGCGCGTGGACGCGCTTGTGGGTGCGCTGGAGTCTATGCCAGACCCCGCGTCTGGCCTGGGCCCCGCACCAGGCTGGCGAGTCGGGTCGCGCCGCTTGTACGTGACCGGCTGGTTGCGGAATCGCGCGCCGTCCGGACGAGCTGCGTGTTGCCGCATGCCGGACGAGGGTTGGAACAGACAGGAGCTCGGGCCACCGCCATTGGAGGAGCGACGCGTGGCGCGCGCTGGGCTAGATGGAGCAACGCGGTCGGCTGGCGCTGTTGCTGGCGCGTCTGCCGGCACGGATTCCGAGGGGGATCGACTGGGCTGCTGCTGTAGAGCCAATCCCGAGGAGGATTTGCCTCCTAGATGCGGACACATGGGATATTGAATTGCCGGCGCATTTTTTTCACTGATTGATGTAGGGTCATCAATTGATGAGGATTTCACCATTGTTTTTGCTATCATCTCCTGTAGCATCATCAGAAAACTCATGCACACCATTAGTAGCAGAAATAGTCAACAATTGATCATCATAATTTGGACCCCCTTGATCAGTATTGGTGAGATGAGTGGGCAGAAGGAGAATTTCTTCTCGCAGGCGAGCAACGGCGTTTGGATGTAGGGTGGCGAATGGAAATTTTGTTTCGTCAAAGACTACGTCACGAGATATATAGACGCAGCCAGTGGATATATCTAAGCACTTGACACCTTTGTGTTGAGGGCTATACACTAGGAAAACACATTGCTTTGAGTGGAGCATGAGTTTTTGTTTGTTGTATGGGCGAAGATTGGGCCAACAAGCACACCCAAAAACGCGAAGAGATTTGTAGTCTGGTTTTCTGTGAAGAAGTCTCTCTACTGGAGTTTGATTGTTGATGACTCGACTAGGGAGCATATTTATAATGTGAACAACGGTAAGAAAGGCCTCATCCCAAAACTTGATAGGCATGGAGGCCCCTGCAAGGAGGGCTAGCCCAACCTCAACTATGTGCCTGTGCTTTCGTCCAACAGAGCCATTCTGGGCATGAGGGCATGCTACATGATGTGATATGCCAAGTGTTTGGAAGAAGGAGTTTAGTTTTTCATACTCCCCCTAGTCCGATTGGACTGCAATAATTTTGCTATCAAATTTTCATTCAACCAAGGCTTGAAAGTTTTGAAAAACTTGAAAGACATCGGATCTCTTTTTAAGAAGGTAAATCCATACAAATTTGCTATAGTCATCTATGAAGCTCACATAATACTCATTCTACCAACGGAATTGGGGGCAGGACCCCACACATCAGAGAAAATTAATTGAAGTGGTTTGGTAGAAACACTAGTAGATATTGGATATGGTAATTGATGACTTTTAGCACATTGACATGAATCACAAATAGTTTCGACATTTCGCTCACCAAAAAATGGGAGTTTATTTTTCCTAAGCAATCTTTCAACTAAAGAAAAGGCAGCATGCCCTAATCGATCGTGCCACCGTGTTGACGAGACTTTGACAACACCATGGGCTTGTTTATTGAGTCTCCTAAGCTCCAGAATCAACGGATAAAGCCCTCGAACACATCTACCTCGATAGAGAACCTTCTTCGTTACCTGGTCCTTGATCAAAAAGAAGTATGCATGAAATTCGAGGAAAACATGGTTATCAAGGGCAATTCTATGAACGGAGAGAAGACTTTTAGCAGCACTAGGGACATGCAGAATTTTCTTGAGATGAATTGAACGGTGAGGGGTACAAAAAATAGAATGACCAATGTGACAAATCTGCATACCTTCTCCACTTGCCGTGTGGATGTGATCTTTGCCACGGTACTTTTCTTTCATCGTGACCTTCTCAAGCTCATTGGTGATGTGATTGGTGGCGCCACTATCAACGTACCAATTTGTGTCGATGCTGTAGAATCCATCAGCCGCGGCAGCCACCTTTTCTTCATCTTGGGAGTCATCGTCATCTTCATCATAACAGTACCAGCAATCCTTCGCGTTATGCCCTAGATTACCACAAATCTGGCAGCGAGGTATCTCTGGTCGGTCCCGAGTTGGACCACCACCGCGACGACCGCGGGATGCGCCAGAGCAGCCGTTGCCGCCACCACTTTTGCCGCCACCACCATGTCCTCCAGATCGCCCCTTGGCGCGAGAAGATCCACGACCACATGATCCACCACGACCATGCACCGCGGCGTTGGCAGAGGATCGGAAGCCTCCGCTGCCCGAGTGATTGAACTGGGCCATGCGCTGGTCGAAGTTGCTGAGCATGGCGTAGAGCTCGTCGAGGGAGACTAGCATGACACGTGCGTCGAGGGCGGAGATGAGGGGCTGGTAGTTAACGTCGAGGCCGTGGATGATGTAGGAGATGAGCTCGTCGTCTTGGATGGCCTTCCCCGCAGCAGCAAGCTCGTCGGCGAGGCCACGGAGAGAGGTGAAGTAGGCGGCAACCGTCTGGTTGCCCTTTTGCACGTTAATGAGCGCCGTCCTGATGTTGTTTACACGGTTCATGGACTGCGAGGAAAACATACCTGCCACCGTGGTCCAGAGCGCGTGCGCCGTGGTGACCGTGGTCACCGCGATGAGTACCTCCTTGGAGAGGGTGCTGAGCAAGTAGCCCAGCACCTGCTGATCCTCCCGGACCCAGATTGGGTGGAGAGGGTTGGGCTCAGCGCTTTCTTTGCCATCCTTGTCCTTGGTGACATGAAGCCTGGCCGGCTCCGGCGTGGTGCCATCGACGTAACCAAAGACACCGGCGCCGCACAGATGGGGAGTGACCTGCATGCGCCAGAGCGCGTAGTTCGTGCGTGTTAGCTTCTCGGTGACCTGCCCATTGAGGGTAGGCTGGGAAGCGCCGGAGGAGGAGGAGGAGAAAGACATGGCTAGGCTCGTGTAGATGGGATCTCAGTAGATGGAAAGAGATGGGGCTCTGATACCATGTGCGAACTAGCGGAACGTCTTGCCCTCTCAGGCCGCCGGGTTCGTGTTAAATAGATGGGGCGCACCTCCCATAACAGCGCATACATTTGGTTTAGATTACATGATTGGAGATCAAGAAAGGAGGTAGAGATAAGAAGTTACATGAGATAAACATGATACTCTAACAACTTAACTATCTCCTAAGGTGTGCATGTCATGTAGATATCGATGTGTTTAACATCATGAATACAAAAAGAAGAAACAATGCCGTTCATGTGGTGTGGCGCCATTTGTGCGGCGGGGCGTTTGTCGCCAGAAACACTCGTGTGTCAAGTTTGTCTCATTCTGTCCAGCGTTTGTGTCACAGGAGGGCTGGTTCAGCGTGTGTCGCCGGAGGGCAGCCCCAACATGACCCATGGAACTTTATATGTGGGATTTGTGCTACTCTTTGCCAAGAATATGGGAAGCACGTGTCTCTTCTAATCTCGTCTTTTCTTCCAAATCAATAGGGCCAGTGAGATTTACCACAAAAAATTCTCATCTCTTGTGCTACAGAGAAATAAAAATATTCATCCACAAAAGTGTGAGTTTGGACCGTCAATTAATTTATCTGGCACCACCTAATTGAAATCGTCAAGTTCCTTAGCTCATGACTTTATCAGATAAGTCTGCTCAACTATGGAGCGGTCATCAGTCATCTTGTAGTAACGGTACTGCTCCATGGCATAAAGCTCAATTCCTATGCCAGAGACCCCAAACATGGCCTTGTACGCATCCCACATATCTTTACCAACCTCAGTTGTCATGAAGGGGTTGATAATCTTGTCACCAAGACGCTCTGGACAACACCTCTAACGAGGGTCACAATCCTCGACAACATGCTCGTATTTAGTTGTAAGCTCTCTCTGTCTTTCCCTTAGAGGCCTGAAAGTAGTTCAATGCGGTAAGCCAAAGAACCTATCCTCAGAAGCCAACTCTTGTAATTCACACCCTCAAACGCAGGAGGTTTGAGAGTTGTGGCGAAAATAAGTGGAGAAAATTGCCTACACATATCAAAATTTTGGATGGTTGGATAATTGAAAAAAATATAAATTAATCCAGAAATATGATAGACATATCATGATGAAACGATTAAACATGATGATTAAAACAATAAAAATACTAGACTTGTAATTGGGTATGTACGATAGAAGTACCAAGTCTAGATCAATTTATAGTACTAGATATCTAGAAAAACTCGCCAACATAAAAGGGATAAGAGAATGTACGGTGCGGCGGAAGAAGAAGTGTTTCCAGCTGCGGCACCATCACTGAGCGAGTTATGGAAGAGGTCATAAATGTTGGGGAAGTAGTCCTCATCATGTTCAACCACGCTAAATAAGTATGAGCAGTCGTGCAAGAGCGCTTTCCAAAAACCCCATATTACCATGTTGTCTCCGTCGGCCACAAAGAAGATATTCAAGGCGAATAAAGTTCCATACTTGCTACTCCTTGGTGACACCCGACAAGGATCCTACACAAATAAATTTAGTATGTCCTTTGGTTACCTTGCTCAAAATAAACTAGAGAAAGGACGAGAAATACATTGTCCATTACCTTCTCATGCCTCCTATGCATCCGAAAGAATAAACGGCACCTAGGTTGAAACCGATTATGTTCTCAAGCCTGTAAAGTTAGGGAGGACATGCAGAGTAAATAAAAATCTAAAAATTACAGTATGTACAAGTACTACATAGTTGGACACGTGAAAACTAGAAACTACAATATGGCTGTAAATATAAAAGCAATACTTGTATGTAGTGGAGTTCCATATGCGTACGGTCCCATCAAGTGAACCTGTAAATAGAACTGGAAGCTCCGGGTGAAAATTGACGACACTAATAGGGTCCGCGTGCCCTTCAAGTTTATCAACACATTCTTTCATTCCCAATTTCCATATCTGATTCAACAACAAGAACAACGAGAAAAGAGAGGATCAATGTTAATCATATCTATCGTGTATGGAAACTTCATAGCTAGCTAGAATTAATTGAATATATTCTTCAAGAGATGGCACCTCTGCAGTCTTGTCCTTACAGCCCACAATAAGATGCTCTCGGTTATTGCGTGTGAAGTAATCAACACAGAGCCCATTATCATCCAATTTCAATGTAATGATGTTACTGGTATCATCAGAACGAATACTCCAGATCTATCAATTATTATTGCTAGTTATCTTATGTGCGTATGAAAATAACGTCATCATTGAATTTAATGGAACATATATACATAAGAAGAATTGAACTACGAGCAAATTAACCTTGACTGTGCCATCCCATGAAGTACTAGCGAAACTGTCCTTGCTCTGTGGGTTAAAGGTTGCTTGTGTCACTTTGTCAGAGTGCCCGTCAAATATTCCAATGCATTCCCAGCCCTTGTCCCAGTCCCAAAGCTTAATCAGATGATCATCGTCCTCAGACGATGACGATAGCACAAATGGCTTCGTTGGATGCACAGCCAGGCTTGTGATGCAACCATCATGAGAATCAAAACTCTTGATGTGTAGGTTTTGGTCGTAGCTGTACACGTGGATGGCCCCATTGTAGTCACCGACGATGAGCAATTTCTCTCGTGTGATAAATTTAGCTGCATGAACTGCACGTCCAGAATATATATCTGATGTGTGAGTAGCAAACCTAAAGGAGAACAAATAATAAAGTTGGCCAGACACTATTTAAACGTGCTTGCCTGGTTCATATTCCACTAATTTAAGTGAGTTCATCATTGCCTACGGCCGGACAGATGAACATACATATGTAACTTGAGTCAGTTTTGATAATAATATATAGTAGTGCAGACACCAAATCAATTATATATTAGAAGTATTTTACGAGATCACCAGAAAAAAGATAAATACACTAGAAATCTCACAATAATCAGAAACATCCGACAATTGAAGCCGTGGACTCTTATTATAATACTCCCTCCGTTCGGAATTACTCGTCCAAGAAATGAATGTATCTAGAAATCTCACAATAATCAGAAACATCAGACAATTGAATCCGTGGACCCTTATTATAATAGATGTATCACGGGCATCAAATCTAATTTATCTAGGCGACTTTCATCTGGTGGACTATTTTGTACCACAGAACCAACAACGGATGCAATTCCTTCAACAACAACAAGAAACAATTCACGACTCCCTAAAACATTTGCATGAGATCATGTCTAGCATGACCCGGCCAATTGATTTTCCCATCGCATCCCTTTTCACAGTCATTTCCACCGCCAGTAAAAGCCATGACCGAAAGCAAGAGCATGTAGTTCTCCCGTCTTCTGTAGGACCAGGACATGGGTACGGAAAGTAACAGCCATGAGCGGGAGCATAGGCAGGTACCATGTGTTATGTTTAATCTTGCTGCCTTGTAATTTCCTGTTTTTCTGTCACGTTAAGTTTGGGTCAATAGGTGTGCACAACGCAGAGTTGTTGCGTGTGCTGTAACTTTCCTTTTCACCATTTGCATGTTGCAAATAATTAGGAATAGCCTCTCAACATTTCTCCTTGGGATGACACGGGCTAACATAATAGTGAGGATGCTTAACGATGTAACCGGCCACGATCCTTGATCTGTGGAGCCAAGAGAATAAGGAAGGAAAAACATCATGGTGTGGTCTTCTACCCAAAAGCCAGCCTTTATCTTGGTGTTTCTAGCCAGCCTTTATCATGTGTGGTCTTCTACCCAAAAGCACCAGCCAGAAGTGCACCCATCAGGCGAGGCGTGTCGGGTTCGAACCAATGGAAATACATCATGTCATCTGAACATGCTTTGCCAGAGGCCAGATATGTACCTTGCCATGGACAATGTTAACTTGAAGCTACACCAATCGACAGCCTATCCAGCCGACAGAAAGATATGTATGCTCGTCCAGTTAAAATCATGTACCCTTCATCATTCCCCTTAATTTTTTTTTGG
>NC_041393.1:776548669-776553972 GCF_002162155.2 Triticum dicoccoides
GGGGGGGTTCGATAATGCACTTCAGGTGTTCGGTGAATTGCCATCTTTTCAAGGCTTCCATTCTAACAGAAGGAAATTTACCCGGAATATTTAACTACTCTTTAGTTCAATCATCGGGTACTACCATAAAACTAAAAAAGAATATCACTGTTTCTGGGTAGCAATGCAAATATGAATATTCTTTGCCAAAAAAACTTAACTACACTAAAAATAACACTACATATTACAAACTAAGCAACATATCTACACGAATTTCTCTATTTGAAAAGTTTGTTTGCACAACGTGTACATGAAACTTTCATTTCTTTCTTGAGGGCAGCCTACATTTTTATTAGCTAATGTGGAGCATATTTTCCCCTTTGATCATGATTTTTACTGCAAGATGGCTATTTACATGTATACTCTTATCGACAAATATGATGCATCTCACAATCAGTCTGCCTGCAAGATGATTGATGTGGTGTTTGGACAAACAAACTCTATGCATTTGTCCACTTGAGATTATTTTTGGGAATAACTGATATGTTCTCAACATAATTTTGAATGGAACCATGGCATGACAAGTTGATCTATTACTAAACTTTGGCTATGCACAAAAAGAAGACTTTGACATTTAAGTGTAAATATTAAATATGGGAGATAATTTATTTTTTGAGATTTGGGACATAATTTGTTAGTAATGCATGTTAGGTCAACAAGTTGTGGTGTAGAATGTTGTACGATTGAAGCACCAGAACTGGTAAACCAAACAATAAGGTTATTCTTAGTGTGGTCAGTTGATTTCTCCATTAGAAAGGAGCTAATCTACTAGGCTTTTCTTCATGACGCCTTGAGGTTTACAACTGCTTCCCCCATGGTGTGTTGTCTGCATTCTAATTAGTTTGTGATTTTTTACTATTTTGTAATTTCAAGTAATTGATCTCACCCATTATCTTTTTTTACTCTTTCATGATTTTCAAGTAACCATAAATTTCCTGCCTTCCCCTACCATACTCAAATCAAATTAAACCTTACCAAAATCGCAACACATGGACAATTAGTGAGTATATCACTATGGATTGTCATGATCTATTGAAAATGTATGTCACTATGGATTCTATAATATGAGTTCACATATAAGAATTTCAAATCATAAAGTAATAGACGGCTAAGATGTTGTGATCCAACTCCAAGAACCATCAATGGAGAGGTTTGATGCATATTCTTTGTTTATAGAAATTGCTAGATTTATACTCGAAATAAAATTAGCATTAGTTCTTTGTATCGGAGTTGATTTTTTTTAAATGTAACAATAATAAGAAACAATAGAAACAAACACATTTAAACTTTAAATTTTTATACACTCATTTCATCTGAGAGACTCATTCCTAAATTATAACAAATGAGTAGAAGCAGTTGCCTGCGAGCCACTTTGCTAGTTCATCAAAAAAGCACATACCATTGTGTTGTAGTTCCAAACACGAAGACTCCCAACATGATTTGTCGTCATAAACCTGCATATATTTACTCCATATATTTTTGTCAACCTAAAATACATCCCATATATATTTACCCACAATAAAAAGCATACTACTTATAGCGTGCAATGAAGGTATGTGCAAGGGGAATTAGTTAGATAGAACACACACACACAGACACACACACACACACACACACACACTCACCATGGCTCTGTTGGATGCACATCTATGGACAAAACTTCTCGTGCTTCAGGCATGGTTATGATCTGAAAGATATATAGAGGGCAACACTCAACAAAAAAAGTGAGAAAGAAGAGAAAATAACCTCAACCATATGTCGAGTTGGCTGCTAGCAGATCCCATCCAGTGCAAAGAAATTAAGAAAACAATAATTCAACGACATGTAGGTCAAACAATCAATTAAACAACGAGCGATAAAATGACTTTAATTAATTCCTTTCATCAAGCCACTGACTAGATAGGTTGTTGACCTTAGAGGATGACGATGTCCCTTCATCAACTAGAGCTGGTCCATCACCACTGGATATAACCTTCAGCGTTACCACTTGCATCTCTTCGTCGACCGTCTCAAAGAAGGTATTGTACTCAATGATAGAGTGATCTTTGTCAACATCAAGGAGGTCATATCTGCCCAACACGACGCTGTACAATGTGAAGAAGTTGTCTGTGCTATCTAATGACTTCACCAACAACGGTGCAGGTTGTTGCTTATTGGGCATTGTGACAGTGAGGGTGTAGGCACACCTTGGCGGCACGGCACCATAGAGCGGCTTCTTTGTCAAGTACATCTTGGGGCGGTTGGCTACAAGCATGAACGCAACAGGTCGTTTCCCTTGTTGTCTAGCCGCACCGAGCAGGAAATCATGGCCTTTTTCTTTATGAATGGGAGGAAGCAGAGCTCCAAGGGGAGGACATCAAGAAATGGCTCACTATGCATCAAGGTTTCTGTTTTGTTCAACGTATTTATGATATTAATGATGGTCGGTCTTTTGTGTCTATCGGCCTCCACGCACATCACTGCTATTTCCAGGCATTTCTTAACTTGTCGACAATATTCTTCGACTGACGTGACATCCACTGTTTCCTGTAGTCTCTTCCTCCAATTCACACATGCCTACGAAATTGGAACAAATACCACAAAAAATCAATGTAAAATACCCATGGAATTTTGTTATTACAAGAAATGACCATGGGTATATAGTGCAAAATATTCAAAAGAAAGAAGAAGAAAATCATACAGGATCAAAGAACTCCTTGGAAGATATATCAAGGCTACCCAAACTATACCTATTCCCGGTCATCACCTCTATGATTACCACACCCAAGCTATATATGTCATACCATTTTGTTCTTATTTGTTCCTGAACAAATTCTGGCGGCATATATTCTCTGCATGAATTGATATCAGAAATATTAAAGATACAACTAGGATAAATAAAATTCTAATTTGAGATACTAATTTTCTAAAATTCAAATTATCTTACAGTGATCCAACTTTGGCCTCCGGCAGCATTCTTAAGAAAGTATCAGAGTCATAGATGACGCCATCTATTTTTGGCTGCATATTCTCATCCAGCAATATATTGCTAGGCTTTAGATTGAAGTGGTAAATAGGATAATGATACCCATGATGTAGGTTCATCAAACCCATGCAAGTGCCCTTGATTATTCTGTAGCGTGTGTGCCAATCCAGCCCTGAATGAATATCTATCAAAAGGAGACAAGATACAGTTATTCAAAAAATGCTTAAAGTGTTATTTTATCTATCCATTTATATTATAAAAGTGATAGCCGATGAACAAGTAGGATTTAGAAGTGTAAAGTCCTGATATATGAACGGCTAAGATTCATAAGTCAATGCAGCAATTGCTTTTTGTAAGGAAACAAAATGTCCATGGATTTAACTGACACGAAGCTATTCTAATTCAATCAGCACTCAGTGTCAATAAATGTTTCAGGAGAGTAGGACTCATTATCCGTATCGATACTACCAATACAACCGACTTAAAAGTAGTAATATTCAATCCCGATTGAACAAAAGCTATTAAATGACATATACATCCAAGCTTATCTGTCGGCTTAGATGTTGTTATTGTGCAATTTTTTCTTTGGGGTAAAGTTGGTTACACGTTCTATCACCGTGCACTGCAAAATTATTAGTAGCTGGTTTGATTCTGATTTTTAAGGTAATCAGGATAGATGTTGTCATGTAGATATATGCAACATATTATCATGCCATATTACCATAGGCTCTATTTATAAGGTAGTTGGCGGTTAGTAAATGAGTTCATGATGCGTTGAGGCGATGAAGAAGTAGTAGATTAGAATAAGATAATAAAATGCTAAATGCAAAGGACTACATAATGTATGTGTATACCAATGATTAAGTAGAACCTGTAGGTTGAGACTAACATGTTATGTCACGAAAAGAGCATATCTTTATGAGAAAAGCAAAAGCGATGGTGAGGCTGCCACAATCTACTAAAGGTTATGATCAATAAATTACAATTTCACGCAAAAAATACAACAAATAAAAAATTGCAAAACGAAGTGACTGAAACTCACAAAAAGTGCCCAAACTTGACACAAGCTACTACCAATACAAAAAGTTTTAAGAGAATAGTATACAATTTTGATTTAACAAGCTTTTAAATGACATATATGTGAAATCTTATCCTTCGCCTCAGTTATTGCCATTGTGCAATGTTTTCTTTCTGGTAAATCTGGTTACATGTTTTATTGTTGTGTATTGCAAATTTGGTGGTGCATCCATTTTTTTCATGCTATTTTTCAGCTAATCAGGATAGATGTTGCCATGTAGATATATGAAGCCTACTATCGGGCTAGGTGACCATACACGTGATGCATAAGTTATTTGACAGTTACTAACAGAGTTCATGGTGTGAGGAGGCAACAAAGAAGTAATAGATTAGAAACAAGCTAGTAATATTGTTAATGCACAAATACTACATACCGTACATATATGGCCCTAGTTAAGCAGATCTATAGGCTTAAACTAACATGTGATGTACGAAAGAGAGCATATCTATACGAAGAAAGCAAAGAGTGGCGGCGAAAATGCAACAATCAAAGGTAGGGGTCAATAAATTGCAATTACACACGAAAAACATAATAGCAACTAAAAAATAGCAAAATAAAATGACGGAAACTCACAAAATGTGGCTAAACTTGACCCAAGTTACTCGAATTTTACATAATGTAGATCAACATCATTAAATAGAAAATTGATTGAAACTTCAAAAAATTCGAGGTATCAGTGTTTTCGCGTTTTTGATTTTTCATTCCAAGTTCACTATGCAAATAGTAAAATTATCCAATAATTTATTCCTAAATTAGTAGATAGATTTATACACGTGCTTTAACCAAAAGCCGAATGTGACATGAAAATAAATTTAGGACCAACTTTGACGTCAAAGACAACCATTTGATCGATTTACGGAATGCTACATGGATTTGAAGTGTCAACTAATAAAACAATGCATCATTCCCAAGCTAGTAAATTGGCCAATATCTATTTTTTTAATTTAAGATGATGAAAAACAACATGGACACGATGAAAAACTTGACCAAAGTGATTGAGAAAGAACATTTTAGCAAAGTTTGATGAATATATGCTTTATTGCATTGTCCTAAATATGCAAGTGACAAAGTAAAATAGAGTAGGACCAATATTTTGAAACATTGAGGCATGATATTGCAATAATAGGAAAACACACATATAGTACACCCCGGTGATAATCCTCGTGTAGGGCGGGACCATGAGATCCAGGTGAAAATCCTCAAAGTTTAGGTTTATTGTTG
>NC_041393.1:776554371-776557754 GCF_002162155.2 Triticum dicoccoides
TTACCATAACAACTGCCGACGATAAATACGACCGGTCATGTGATGTCACACACAAAGTTCTTTTGAAGACCTCATGTAAATATATTTTTACTATATATATTCATGCCTTCTAAACAAATGAATCTTGGTCATAATTATTTCTACAATTTTAATTGAATCTGAAGAATTATAGATAACATAGTGAGATTAGTTAAATTGAATATATAGTCAATCAGAACACTTTTTGATAATACACACACACAATTACTTCTCTTATATTGACATGCAACAAGGACAATTAGTCCAAGCAAGATGCATTGGCGTAGAACCATACAGAGGTACGCCATGGCATTAAAGGATGAAAACGAAAACTGCAATTGGAAAAGTGATATAAGGGGTTGGACGAAGAGGAGAAAAAATATGTATGAGCCATGAATAGCTCAATTTAATTTTCAATTACATAATATAAATATTGGCGGAATGCTAAATAACGGGAGATATGTAGTTTAAGAGGAAAAATAAGGAATATATAGAAGTTTATTGTGTCGCTTGGCGAACCACGAACCTCAATGCTATTATTATTTCTCTGGCACACATTAAGATCTTTCGACAACCTCACGCATCTTCATCAAATATTTCTACCATGGTAGAATATTTTATGTATTTTGAATGATATTGTAATGTGAATGTAACAGTATATTAATATCAAATATCGAATAGATGTCTAAACAAGTGGTAGAAACAAGCAATACCAATTATAAAGAAATAATCAACGAAACCATATATATACCCGAAATGCATTTGCGGTGTCATACATATATACCTGAAATATGGCGCTCAAGGGATCCATTTGGCAAATATTCGAAGTAGAATATCCTTCGTGTCTCCTCGACATACACATATCCTTCTTCTTTATGCTCTACAAGTTTGCTTTGCGTTCTGTAGCAGTAACCAATTAACCTGACAATATTTTGAGTGTCGAACTCTATCAAACCAAGCCAACGCGTGGAACGCCCAACCTTCTCTAGTGCTAGTGAACTAATTAAAACCTTCATAGCAAGGACTTGTCCATCCTCACAAATTCCCTATATATATTTAATGCATCATATTAGGAAATGGATTTATAATTGTGTTGACAAGAGGCATCTAGATGGACATCAAAATTAAGCTAGCTAGTCAAACCTAGTGCATACCTTGTATACCTTTCCACTCCTACCTTCAGCAAGTAGTCGCTCTTCCGAGAAACCACCTGTCATGAGTTTGATTTCCTCCAACGTCATAGCCTTCAATCTCTTGAACAAGCTGATAGCCTCACCATGCCCTTGTAAATTCAAATAAGTTAGGTTATTCACTCGTTTAAACTTAGTACATTCTTGTAGATATGTTAATTCCGTACAAGAACATTATTATTAATAATAATAATATCTCTTAAAGATAGCTAGCACTAACCGGAAGAAGGCACAGAGGTGATAATGCTTCTTATGGAGCGGATAATGGATCCTTCAAAGACATCTTGATTAAACTACATATCATCAAGAAAATAGTGAGTTGTATGTATAAACCTACTGAAGACTAAAAATAATCTTTCTTTTCAACAAGGATAAAATGAAGCTAATGATACTAGTATCACTTAAATGAACTGAGCATGCATGTGTGTGGTCCATGTAAGTGCCATCTCCTGGTTGACCTGCCCGGCCAACACATCACTGCCCGCATCACTACCCACATCACTACCTCTGCTTACCTGTCTAAACCAGGGTGGGATATGCGAGCAGCCAGGGCTTTCCAGTATGGTTGTTGTTTTGTACTCCCTCCGTTCGGAATTACTTATCGCAGAAATGAATGTATCTAGACGTATTTTAGTTCTAGACGTATTCCGAACGGAGGGAGTACATACGACCTTCTGGCCTAGCCTGCCTATGTGTATCTAGGCGTAGTATAATTAATGCTCGTCATTTACCCTCCCGATTCTCTAGACTACATATTTTGTCTAGGGTCAAGATAGTCATATAATGTTATATAGTAACACCACAATACATATTTTCTTTAGAAAATTGGCTAGAAATTGCCTCAGAATTTAAAAATACTTGGATGTATATTACATGGACCTTTATTATCAAATAGGAAATCAATGGATTAGTTTTAACTCGGCTTGAACCAATATAAAAACAGAGAACCACGCTTAGAAGTCAATCTCCCTATTTCCAACCCATCCATGCCCCTTCTTCAAACCTGATCCCTCCTTACGTGACCTATACTTTTCCCTTGAGCCCTTTCCATGTACGTGCAGCTTCTTCCTTTCCACTCCGCTGCCTTCATAACATCCGAGTGTCAGCGGGACAAATCTTTCATCTTTGGGCATCTCACTTCCTTTGCCCCATGGTTGCCTTCTCGCTTTTCTCCTAGCCACCGTTGCAGGTACAGACCCCATCGATGTAGGCGGCGGCACTACCTCTGTCACCCCCATGGGTTCATCTGGCATGGCCGCCACCCTCCCTGATGTTCTGTCTAGATGATGAGTCGGAACGGTTTGTCACGCTTAGCAGCATGACTGTTGCATGTCCTTCTTGCCCATTTGTCCAGTTCAACTAAAAAAGTTTGTCTATTGTAACAATCAATAATCTTTGCCCCTTTGCCAAGTGGAACACTCGGCAAAGCATCAATGATACATGGCACCGATACTATTCATGTCGTTTCATCCAAGCCATTTGTTTGCTGAGTACATGTGTTTTGGCAGTTGGGAGGGAATTCTTCATGTCTTCACTGAGCACCCATGGAAGAGCACCCGGCAAAATAAACATAGCCGACGAGAGTCCAGTTGAGTCATGTTCGCCAAGTGTTGCACTGGCCAAACACTTTGTCTAGTGTTTTTTGGTCATCGCTGACTGCTCAGGCACGAGGAAAAGTTTCAAAATCTTGTAGTGGTTGCGAGATGTGAAACCGGTTACGTGGTAAACTAAGGATTGGAAGGGCTTAGTAATCAGTATTGTCTAAACCATAGGACTTCGTCTATCAGAGATTGATGAGAATCAGGCGACTAGGGTACGCCTAAGGTAATCTAAAGGATGGAAGTCGGTACATCTGAAAGGCTTATGAGAGCATGTTTATGTCTTCAATCATGCAAATATGTAATCAGGGACTTTGCCGTCTGCCAGGACGGCAAAGAAGGTCTTTACCATCAGCTACCAAACAACAGACGACAAAGAACTGGCAGACGACAAAGAAGGTCTTTGCCATCTGTCATTTCTTTGCCGTCAGCTCTTTGTCATCTGCCAGCAGACGGCAAAGAGGTGCCACCGGATGCCTGTATACTGCAACGGTCCACCCCCACTCTTTGTCGTCTGCTCGCGGACGGCAAAGATTCTTTGCCATCTGCTGGCGGACGGCAAAGAGGGGGCTATCTT